>NC_091558.1:12799033-12803278 GCF_042767895.1 Penaeus vannamei | reverse complement strand
ATACTACAGGAATACTCCTATTATCAGGCTCTACTTCAAAGAGTGGCAGTAGCTCCTGTGCATCATTTCTTATGTATATAGAGAGAAAAGGATGAGAGGAATCCAAAGCCACTAAAATTATGATGTGTAGTAGTCTGCATATTCAGTCATTAGTGTTAGTGGATGTCTTTTAGCCATGTAGTGGTGAAGGTGGGCTATGACAACTGCTTGTTGCACATGCTATGTAAATGTGGAGAGTTACACATTCTATATGCGTGGGGATTTATTGTTCTTGCAATGCTAGCACTGGAGGTACAACCTACCAGAGTTGGCCTTAAACTGTTTGATTAAGATTTTATTTATTTATTTTATTTTATTTTTTACACAGAAATAATCAAAATGTGAAAGTTTACCTTCACTATAGGTTGTATTGCCTAAAAGAATCACTATACAAATGATTTCATTGCTTTTGGAGAAAAAGAAGCTCCATCTCATGAGCTAACAGCACGGGAATGGTTGTGATGCAATGCCATCTGCTAGTAGTGTAGCTGACCCCTGCAACCTGCAGCGTTGCATACTACCCCCCAGGTTGGGTCCAGGTCCACAGCCTGTCCTCTCGCCCTCACCATCAGCAGCTTCTCAAAGACGCATACCGAGACCTGATTGGTTGACACCGGACACCTCACGACTCGCCCATTGGACCGCAGGCTCCGCTTGTTCCCGGGTAGCTGGCGCAGCTCACCCCTTCTTAAGCTCCGGCGCCCAGGATGAGTTCAGCACTCACCGATTCTCCAGCAGAGCAAGACAGCCAGCAGCAACTAGGCCTACCCAGGGATAGCCGTTGGGGGAGCCGCCGCCCCAGCTCTCCCTGTTGATCTCCTACACCCCAACCATAACTGTAAGCACTCACACCCATACACAAAAGCTCCTTAAAGAGATGATTGACACCAGTCTATGGCGGATGCAAATCCATTGCCATACTGGTGACTTTCCGGAGTGACACAAATACCCAGCATTCTGGAGTATCACGGCTATTGCTCGCTTGCTTAGCTCCCTCACTGGAGGGGGAGTATCTGTAGCCGACCCCCGCAACCTGCAGTGCGGCATACTTACCCAGGTTGGGTCCAGGTCCACAGCCTGTCCTCTTGCCCTCACCATCATTAGCTTCTCGAAGATGTATACCGAGATTGGTTGACACCGGACACCTCACGGCTTGCCTTTTGGACTGCAGGCTCCCCTCGTTCTCGGGTAGCTGGCACAGCTCACCCCTATGCTGTAGCGGCTCCTGATTGGCTGTCAACGCAGGACCGCACCTGACTCGTGATTGGCTGACTCCCACTGTGGAACCGCCCAAGTCGGCCGAGCTGACATCGGCGGTCAGTTTCTTAAGCTGCTGGACCTGAGGTGAAATCATCATTTATCTTTCGCTTGTGGACCTGACGACTTGTGTGCTTGGTCACTTGACAAATAAAGAGATAAAATCCAGTTTGGTTTCTTAACCTCTACAGTAGGTCCACAACAGCCACGCACACACACACACACACACACACACACACACACACACACACACACACACACACACACACACACACACACACACACACACACACACACACACACACACACACACTCTCTCTCTTTCTCTCTCTCTCTCTCTCTCTCTCTCTCTCTCTTTCTTTCTGTCTGTCTCTCTCTCTCTCTCTCTCTCTCTCTCTCTCTCTCTCTCCCTCTCTCTCTCCCTCTCCCTCCCCCTCCCCCTCCCCCTCTTCCTCTTCCTCCCCCTCCCCCTCTTCCTCCCCCTCCCCCCCTTCCTCCCCCTCTCCCTCCCTCTCCTCCTCTCCCTCCCCCCTCCCCCTCTCCCTCTTCCTCCCCCTCTCCCTCCCCCTCCCCCTCTCCCTCTCCCTCTCCCTCCCCCTCTCCCTCCCCCTCTCCCTCTCCCTCCCCTCCTTCCCTCTCCCTCCTCCCTCCCTTCCTTCCTTCCTTCCTTCCTTCCTTCCTTCCTTCCTCCTTCCCTCCCTCCCTTCCTCCCTCCCTCTCTCCTTCTCTCTCTCTTTATTTATTTATTTATATATACATATTTATATATATAAATATGTATATATATACATATTTATATATATATAAATATGTATATATATACATATTTATATATATATAAATATGTATATATATACATATTTATATATATATAAATATGTATATATATACATATTTATATATATATAAATATGTATATATATACATATTTATATATATATGTATATATATACATATTTATATATATATATACATATTTATATATATATATATATATATATACATATTTATATATATATACATATTTATATATATATGTATATATATACATATTTATATATATATATGTATATATATATATATATATATATATATATACATTTTTTTTTTTTTTTTTTTTTTTTTTTTTTTTTTTTTTTTTTTTCCTGCAGCTCCTGCTAGTTGCTACTATTGTACTTGATTTTTGATATTACTATTATCAGTATTATCATTTGTGTTAATACTGATGATGTTATTATTGTTATTATTATTGGTATTGTTATTATTATCATCATAATAATCATCATCATCATCATCATCATTGCTGTTATTATTGATATGGTTGTTTGACATTGTTATTATTATTATTATTATTATTGTTATTGTTATTGCTCTCATTATTATTATTATTTTAACCGTTGCTATTATTAATTAGTTTAGGCTCTTAATCATGGTTATATTTTGTGTGTAATTGCTATTTTTCTTGCTCAGTCATTGCTCTTTGCTATATTTATACATATATATATATATATAAATATATATATATATATATATATATATATATATATATATATATATTTATACATATATTTATATTTTTGTGTGTGTGTGTTTTTTTTGTAGATTTTCTATATCAGCTTTGGTATTTTTCAGGAAATCTGCTAGAATGGTGTGTGCCTCAGGAATTGCCTCTAGAGGGTGTAGAGTTCCGTGCTCTCATCAGTGGTGCCCATACTATCACATCCGACTTCATGTAAGTTCTTGGCATGATTGTTCAGTTTGTTCACATAGGTGTAAGAAAAGGAGGGTTGGGGAGAGTGTCCACCCACTCTAGACTGGAGGTGGGTGGGACCCAACTTCTCCACCCCACTCCTCAACTTTCATGGACATTCCCGGTAAACAAACAAACAGTGCATTTTCATAGTTACCCAGTTTTTCAGAACACTAACCCCCTGTAACTGGTGTTCAAAATGAAATAAGCATTATGTCAAGTATTAACAAAATAAAAATATATGATATTTTAGTGCAGAAGTTAATGAGTTTATTTTTTTTAAACTGCTAAAAATCCAGGAGCTCCCAGGGGCTAGACACCCTAGGCCCTATCAGAGTGCTACCCTAGGACCCTGCCAGGGGCCTGAAGCCCTAGTCCCCCCCCCCCTCCAATTCAAAATACCTTCCTACACCTATGGTTCAGTCTGCCTACTCAGGGTAATGGAAGATCCATTTTCAGTGATTGTTTTGAATATAGTTGCATAAGTGTAACTTAAAAGAATAATATTTTTATTGACAATAAAAATCATGGGAAAAGCCTGCCAGTTTTTGACAGGCCATGTACAATAATGCCAAATTGGACTATCAGTGTTAAAGGGACTGTTGGTAGAAATCACTTCTTTATTTACTGGTAGATTTGGATGAAACTGATATATTATATGTCTGATTTTACTACCACCAGTTTTTGGCAGATCATATGTTGCAGTCACTGATTCCTTCACTTATTGGTAGATTTTAATAAAACTAATATATGATATGTCTAATATTACAGACATATTACCTGCCACTTAATAATTTGTTTGAAAAAAGTGTAAAAAAGAAAAAGACAATCTGATGTCTGTTGTCTTTCTTGAATAACTTTTATGGACTAAATTTTGTTTTCCTTTTCTCTGTAAAAAAAAAAAAAAAAAAAAAAAAAAAGTAGAAGTTGCGTTAACAAGGCTGAGAATTGGGCACACAAGATTGATGCATTGGCCAGTGATGGCTAAAGTATAGCACATTTTGAAGGATACCAAGAGCCATAAATGGTTGTGCACGTAGTGTTAAGATGTGCATTATTCTCAGACCAAAGACATATGTGCTTTTCTCCCCCATATACACTGAAAAATGTACTGGGGGAGGATTGCGACAAAAAAGGTCTTATTAAGTTCCTAAGGGAGAACAATATTTCAAAAAAAGTAGTTATGCATAATACTTATG
>NC_091558.1:12782406-12783533 GCF_042767895.1 Penaeus vannamei | reverse complement strand
CAGGAGAATACAAGTTTTATCACAGTCATTATCAATGTCAACTTTTATCCCAAGTTGTTAGTATTATCTTATTCCAGTTACTTATAAAACTTATCCAGGATGAGAGTCCTAATAATGCTACAACGTAACTTAAAAGTAAAATCTAATGCTTCTCCGAACCAAATAGCATTATAATTGTATCCTACCTGATATCTTAATCAATAATTACATGGACAACACTTCCATGAACTCTTCCTTGTCACTATGTCAAAACCATGAGTCAAGGCTAATTCTGATACAAAAGCTCTATCATGTTGAGGATGAAGGCCCATAGATTCTATGTGATGCCTCTTTAATACATTGTCATCGTTTTGACTAATCATATACAAGGTAGAAAATATCTTGTTATTTAACTGTGAGAAATAGTTGATAAATTCTTCTACTGAATTCCTTGAACTTCGTGCAATACACTGTAACTGGGCCAGTCGTTTCCGATCTTGTGCAGTTATTGTGAGCAAGTGGCGGATTGAGCCAGGAATGCGAATATTCTGATTATCCACATATATGTCCAACAGTCCTGTCTTCTCTTCAAATATCTTTTCAGTTGTGCCTGAAAGATTATTAGAACAATTTTTAATGATTACCAATTAGACATTACTGAAACTTAATAATACAGTGAAGAACATATATAACAGACAAACTAATAAAAAGTTTAAAACAATATTCATTGGTCCTAGTTGTATTGACATCCCAGCAGTTTTACCTTTTTAAATATAAAACTGCACATGCTTCAAACTCAATACATATGCAAATAAAAACAAAAATCAATAACTTCCGAAAATCACTTCCTTTCCTATTGCTTACTTAACTAGTGAACTAAGTAACTCACATGCTATGTAGGCATGCTGTTCTTGCAGTGTCTCTACATCAGCTATGTTGACATAATATAGTGGACGCAATAGCTGAGAAGGCAGACCGGGCGTAGTGTGTGATCCAAGAAGAGATATACAGTGTACTCTAGAGCACAACATGCCAATTGGAGGAGGTGAGAAGAGCAAAATGCGTTTGCAAAGTAATGTAGCTCTCCACAGTACCAGCAACTGTTCGCCATATAACTGGAGTAGGTTTTCAAATCCCTCACCATGACC
>NC_091558.1:12752406-12764906 GCF_042767895.1 Penaeus vannamei | reverse complement strand
CACCTCCAGTCTAGAGTGGGTGGACACTCTCCCCAACCCTCCTTTTCTTACACCTATGTGAACAAACTGAACAATCATGCCAAGAACTTACATGAAGTCGGATGTGATAGTATGGGCACCACTGATGAGAGCACGGAACTCTACACCCTCTAGAGGCAATTCCTGAGGCACACACCATTCTAGCAGATTTCCTGAAAAATACCAAAGCTGATATAGAAAATCTACAAAAAAAACACACACACACAAAAATATAAATATATGTATAAATATATATATATATATATATATATATATATATATATATATATATATATATATATATATATATTTATATATATATATATGTATAAATATAGCAAAGAGCAATGACTGAGCAAGAAAAATAGCAATTACACACAAAATATAACCATGATTAAGAGCCTAAACTAATTAATAATAGCAACGATTCAAATAATAATAATAATGAGAGCAATAACAATAACAATAATAATAATAATAATAATAACAATGTCAAACAACCATATCAATAATAACAGCAATGATGATGATGATGATGATGATTATTATGATGATAATAATAACAATACCAATAATAATAACAATAATAACATCATCAGTATTAACACAAATGATAATACTGATAATAGTAATATCAAAAATCAAGTACAATAGTAGCAACTAGCAGGAGCTGCAGGGAAAAAAAAAAAAAAAAAAAAAAAAAAAAAAAAAAAAAAAAAAATGTATATATATATGTAAATATATATATATATATATATATATATATATACATATATATAAATATGTATATATTTATGCATATATATATATAAATATGTATATATATACATATATATAAATATGTATATATATATAAATATGTATATATATATATATATATGTGTATATATATATATATATATATATATATGTATATATATATAAATATGTATATATATACATATATATATATATATATATATATATATATATATGTATATATATACATTTTTATATATATATATAAATATATATATATATATATATATATATATATATATATATATATATAAATAAATAAATAAAGAGAGAGAGAAGGAGAGAGGGAGGGAGGAAGGAAGGGAGGGAAGGAGGAAGGAAGGAAGGAAGGAAGGAAGGAAAGAAGGAAGGAAGGAAGGAAGGAAGGAAGGAAGGAAGGGAGGGAGAGGGAGAGGGGGAGGGAGAGGGGGAGGGAGAGGGGGAGGAAGAGGAGGAGAGAGAGGGAGAGGGGGAGGAAGAGGAGGAGGGGGAGGGAGAGGGGGAGGAAGAGGAGGAGAGGGAGGGAGAGGGGGAGGAAGAGGAAGAGGAAGAGGAAGAGGAAGAGGAAGAGGAAGAGGGAGAGGGAGAGGGAGAGGGAGAGGGAGAGGGAGAGGGAGAGAGAGAGAGAGAGAGTTAGAGAGAGAGAGAGAGAGAGAGAGAGAGAGAGAGAGAGAGAGAGAGAGAGAGAGAGAGAGAGAGAGAGAGAGAGAGAGAGAGTGTGTGTGTGTGTGTGTGTGTGTGTGTGTGTGTGTGTGTGTGTGTGTGTGTGTGTGTGTGTGTGTGTGTGTGTGTGTGTGTGTGTGTGTGTGTGTGTGCGTGGCTGTTGTGGACCTACTGTAGAGGTTAAGAAACCAAACTGGATTTTATCTCTTTATTTGTCAAGTGACCAAGCACACAAGTCGTCAGGTCCACAAGCGAAAGATAAATGATGATTTCACCTCAGGTCCAGCAGCTTAAGAAACTGACCGCCGATGTCAGCTCGGCCGACTTGGGCGGTTCCACAGTGGGAGTCAGCCAATCACGAGTCAGGTGCGGTCCTGCGTTGACAGCCAATCAGGAGCCGCTACAGCATAGGGGTGAGCTGTGCCAGCTACCCGAGAACGAGGGGAGCCTGCAGTCCAAAAGGCAAGCTGTGAGGTGTCCGGTGTCAACCAATCTCGGTATACATCTTCGAGAAGCTAATGATGGTGAGGGCAAGAGGACAGGCTGTGGACCTGGACCCAACCTGGGTAAGTATGCCGCACTGCAGGTTGCGGGGGTCGGCTACAGATACTCCCCCTCCAGTGAGGGAGCTAAGCAAGCGAGCAATAGCCGTGATACTCCAGAATGCTGGGTATTTGTGTCACTCCGGAAAGTCACCAGTATGGCAATGGATTTGCATCCGCCATAGACTGGTGTCAATCATCTCTTTAAGGAGCTTTTGTGTATGGGTGTGAGTGCTTACAGTTATGGTTGGGGTGTAGGAGATCAACAGGGAGAGCTGGGGCGGCGGCTCCCCCAACGGCTATCCCTGGGTAGGCCTAGTTGCTGCTGGCTGTCTTGCTCTGCTGGAGAAACGGTGAGTGCTGAACTCATCCCGGGCGCCGGAGCTTAAGAAGGGGTGAGCTGCGCCAGCTACCCGGGAACAAGCGGAGCCTGCGGTCCAATGGGCGTGTCGTGAGGTGTCCGGTGTCAACCAATCAGGTCTCGGTATGCGTCTTTGAGAAGCTGCTGATGGTGAGGGCGAGAGGACAGGCTGTGGACCTGGACCCAACCTGGGGGGTAGTATGCAACGCTGCAGGTTGCAGGGGTCAGCTACACTACTAGCAGATGGCATTGCATCACAACCATTCCCGTGCTGTTAGCTCATGAGATGGAGCTTCTTTTTCTCCAAAAGCAATGAAATCATTTGTATAGTGATTCTTTTAGGCAATACAACCTATAGTGAAGGTAAACTTTCACATTTTGATTATTTCTGTGTAAAAAATAAAATAAAATAAATAAATAAAATCTTAATCAAACAGTTTAAGGCCAACTCTGGTAGGTTGTACCTCCAGTGCTAGCATTGCAAGAACAATAAATCCCCACGCATATAGAATGTGTAACTCTCCACATTTACATAGCATGTGCAACAAGCAGTTGTCATAGCCCACCTTCACCACTACATGGCTAAAAGACATCCACTAACACTAATGACTGAATATGCAGACTACTACACATCATAATTTTAGTGGCTTTGGATTCCTCTCATCCTTTTCTCTCTATATACATAAGAAATGATGCACAGGAGCTACTGCCACTCTTTGAAGTAGAGCCTGATAATAGGAGTATTCCTGTAGTATAACAGGAAATTGCAGAGTAAATGTGAAAGAAAATGCAATATATTCACTGAAATATATGTGGAATAGCTAACCGTGTGTTACAAGGAGTTGTGCTTTTTGTGAGCCTGTTATGGAGACACTGAGTCTATCTCTGCCCTGGAAGAGGATTCTGGTCTTCCAGGTTGAGAGGGTTACAGGGGGTCCAGCACCCTACAATATTTGGATAAAAAAAAAAATGACATTGAAAACTGATTTCTGAGTGAAGACTATATTTTTCTGATAGCTCTCATGTTTCAAATAAATCCTTTGCTCATTCCCATATAAAAATTAATATCAGCCATAATAGCGAGGGAGACTATTAAATGTATTAGGGAAATTGCAGGGTAAAAGCATATGATCAAAGTAAAACTTTCAGTAATGTAGTTATCATATTGTAATAAGAGGGCTTTGCATCTGAAACCTCCTTTCAGGTGGAGGGGGGTGGGAGGTTGCCTGGTCTGCAAAATCTTCACCTTGTATGGCCTGGCAGGATAGAGCCTGGGCAAATATCTGGATCTCAGACCAAGAATTTCTGACCTTGACCAATAAATCTGAAACAGCCAGCCTGTGATTGTCAGGATCCTCATCACTGTTGAAGGGAATAGTGCCCACTCCTCTTTGTTATTGCAATGATACTTTGTATATTAAAGGCAAAGTAGTTTTCCCAGCATCTTACAGCTACACAGCTTAAACATGATGGAAATTATCTAACTACCCTTGAGTTGAGCTCCTATTGTTACGTTATCTATTACATTTCTTATTGGCCCTTGTGTCTATTGGAGCTTTTGTGTGTGGGTGTGAGTGCCCACAGATCTGGTTGGGTGCTGGAGATCGACGGGGAGAGCCAGGGCAGCTCCCCCGATGGCTAAGGCCATGGTAGGCTTTGTTGCTTGCTGCTCTGTCTTGCTCTGCTGGAGGATCTTGAGTGCTGAACTTAGCCCTGGTGCCAGAGCTTAAGTGGGGCTGAGCTGTGCCAGCCACCCAGGAACGAGGGGAGCCTGCGGTCCAATGGGCAAGCCGTGAGGTGTCCGGTGCCAACCAGTCAGGTCTCGTTATGCGTCTTCGAGAAGCTGCTGATGGTGAGGGCGAGAGGACAGGCTGTGGACCTGAACCCAACCTGGGGGAAGTATGCCACGCTGCAGGTTATGGGGGTCGGCTACAGGTACTTCCCCTCCAGTGAGGGAGCCAAGCAAGTGAGCAATAGCCGTGATACTCCAGGAGGCTGGGTATTTGCATCACTTCAGAAAGTCACTAGTATGGCGACAGATTTGCTCTGCCATAGACTGGTATCAATCATCTCTTTAAGGAGCTTTTGTGTGTGGGTGTGAGTGCTCACAAGTCTGGCTGGGTGCTGGAGATCAACGGGGAGCGCCAGGGTGGCTCCCCCGACAGCTAAGGCCTGGGTAGGCCTTGTTGCTTGCTATTGTGTCTTGCTCTGCTGGAGGATCATGAGTGTTGAACTTGGCCTGGGCGCTGGAGCTTAAGTGGGACTGAGCTGTGCCAGCCACCCAAGAACGAGGGGAGCCTGCAGTACAGTGGGCGAGCTGTGAGGTGTCCGGTGTCAACCAATTAGGTCTCGGTATGCGTCCTCAAGAAGCTGCTGATGGTGAGGGCGAGAGGACAGGCTGTGGACCTGGACCCAACCTGGGGGAAGTATGTCGCACTGCAGGTTGCAGGGGTCAGCTACATTACCACCCCTTCCCCCCACCTGGTCTGCAAAATCTTCACCTCATGATCAGGCAGGAGAGAGCCCAGGCAAATACACTTTAGTAATGCCCCTTGAAGGTATATAGGGGGCTTTGGCCCCTAAACCTTTTGATGGGAAGCTCTGTCATCCAACATCCCCCAATGAACATTGTCTTCACCTTAGTATCCACAGCAAGATGTAGCTGAAACATAGGACAGAGTGTGTCATACCATAAAGATTAACCCCGATAATTTTCTACCTTGACCAATAAACCCAGAATACCCAGCCTGCATGTTGTAAAAATCCTTGTCGTTGCTGCAGCTGGGAATTATGACCACTATCCACTGCTCTTTTTCGTTACTGTCATCATATTTTGGGAACAAATGGTAAAATTTTTTCTGGCACCTTATACAAATACAAGCCATGACAATAGTGATTTGACTTCCCCTGGGTCTAGATTCTATTGTCACATAATTATCTAGTATTTGTTACAAAGTGCAATGCACCCTCCAGAGACTAAGTCCCACAACCAGGGTATCATGTGACCCTAAAAATCCAAACCTAACCTTTCTAACTTTCCATTTATTCCTAGACAGAGAGGGAAGCCCCCTGTACCCCCCTTTATTAGCACTTCATGCCAACTTATAGAAAATGCTACATTAAGAACTCTGGCTATGTGAGGGTGTTGTGAACTTATTCTTTGTATGGTGATATGCAACAAAGATTTTTGTCCCTTCATGGTAAATATGAGGTTGCAGCAACTGTACTTGTGTTATCTATGCTTTATAAGATGAAGGTGTCCATTTACCTATATCTCTGTACATCACTCTTGGTAACATTAAGTGATTGGTCACTAGTGTCTAGCAGGTAAGTACAATTCCCATTGGCTCATTTCATTTTCCTCTCTGACATCATTACCTATAATTCTATTTCATTATTTTGTCAATTCCTCACTTTAATATCTTTATTTCTTAATGCTCAAGGAGGACATATCATGGAGTGACTAGAAATTTACATCCTCTCTAAAGCAGTTTGCAAAAAAAATTCTAAAATGCTATACAGTATGTGTCTTAAAAGGTTCCAAATACGACTGCACTATCCTGCTGGTCCTGACAAGTTGTCTGGATGAGCAAGACAAGGAGTTCCGAATGCAGCATAATTCTAACCCAGACTGTGGGGTATGGGGGGATTACAACATATAAATGGTAACTAGTCAACTCGTACCCAGGTCAACTCGTACCCTAGTCAACTCATAACCTTGGCTAGGACATCTTGTAACCTCCGCCTGGTCAAATCGTAACCTCCGCCTAACCGAACCTAACACAAGCCTAAAATGAATTGATAATTATCTTAATAAGCATTTCTTATGTACTTTACATTGTTTTTCCTTCATCTAATAACAAACAAATATCCAGGCGGAGGTTACGAGTTCACGCAGCTGAGGTTACGAGTTGACCTGGGTAGGGGTCAACCTAGGTACGAGTTGACCTGATACAAATTCCAGTACACAAATACTAGAAGACTTGAATAATCCAACAGTACAATTTTTTGGCAACTCAGCCATATTACATACATGTACCAAATGCTTAATATGCTGTAGAATACCTCTACTACAGTAGTGATCTGATCAATGAAATGAAATTTAGTTCCTTAGTATGTACCTTTTCTTTACTATGAACAAAATCTGACAGAAGCATTCATTGGCATTCATTTACTGCAAATTCACTGAATTTACACTCAGCCCTTGAACTTGACACTGGCAATAGCTTTGGTATGCTTGGCATTGCTTAGATCTGCTCATCTCACATAATAATTTGTATTTCGAAAACGGCAGATGACACGTCAAAAAATCTGATTCCCTCCCTTATGAAAGACTGTAAAGACCGATACATTAGGATCTCCTAATTACTACCAGAATACCTTCCTTACCTTCTTTCGTATCGAAAGCAACGACAAATATTCCGATGACGTCCCTAACGACCCCAGACGAGGAAGGTTGTGTAGCCATAACATCAGTTCCCACAGCAGACGATCCAGCATTCAGGACGCCATTTCTCGCGTGTGGATTACTGTCACCGTCATCTGCCTCGCCCACCTGACCGCCCACACCATGAGTGCTCTGTGATGATCCCGCCCCTCCATCACTTTCAACCTCATAGTGCGTAGAAGGGATAAAAGAAGGTTTTGACATTGATGTTTTTCTATTGCTGGCCGCCATTACACCAATGAAAGAACTATAATTTGGGATTAGATGATGCAATTAAAATGCATTAAAATAAAACATTACATGAAAATCAATTAATGCAGTGATATTTATACAAGGATTATAAATACTTTGAAAATTGTCTATGCCTTATATAAATAAGTACAATATTACTATAGTTCTTATATCAACTATGGTTACCTAAATCTGAATAATGATTGGCCCTTCATTCCTTAAGGCGATTGAAAGCCTGTTTTGATTGGTAGATTCCGCCCCGCGCTGCTCGGCCTCAGCCAATGAACGTCGGCCTCCCAAGTCGTCTCGGCGTCTCTGATTAAAGCCTTGATAAGTTCCAACATTATTTTCAAGTTTTTTGGAGAATTTTTGCTTCACGCATTTTAAAATGGATTTTCTGTAAATCAGGGGGCGCAGATGCCATTAGAATTATTCAACCTATTTATTGTTATGCGATAAAGACTGAATTTAGGGAAAAAGACTGGGATGAGTGGTGATATTAGTAGAAGGTTGCGGGAGTTTGGTAGTTTTCAGAAGAGTTTAGAGTATGGATCGCGAAGAGTAACATCTATCATAGTAGTGAAGCGGCAGAACCACACTGGAATAAGCGTGTTTTACTAAATTTAAGGCCGACATGGGCACTTTTGGTAAGTACATGAGGCGGGGTAATGCTAGAATTATCGATAGCAATGTAGAAAAGCAACCAAGTGACCTTAGATTTTGGGAATTCTGTGCTGAGGAACAGGTAATCGAGTGGGGGTATTGACCATATCAAATACAGCGAGATCTTCAATGGCGAACAAAGTAATGTTAGTCAACGGGCGTCGCGCTCCGGGCCGCATCGGCTAGAAGAATCATTCATAATGGACACAGACTGACATACGATGTTGTCTGAAGTGGAGTAACGTGCGAGGGAGACGAAGTGTGAGGATGTGTGTTGTATGAGCCGGTCAGTGGGCGTAAGGGCGTAAGGTCGGTCTCGCCGCCGAGGGAAACGCGACCTTATGTCATCCTGACACAAGACGCGACTTCGCTTCGAGATGTCTCTTGTGCTTTCCTCGCGATTTGTGTCAGAATTTCCACTAATTGGAATTTTGGTAATTATTTTATTCTTCTCCTGTTCCGCGAATGAGGTCTTGTGAAGGCAGGAAGTGCTTGGGCTACGAAGAAAAATCCATGAGGTCTGACACATGGCCGGGCTGCAGGGCCTCTATGTTAATTCTGATCTCGAGGATACTTGTTATTGTTTTTGTTTAGATTTTCAGAGGCGAAACCGGGTCTGCAGTTCGTTTTACTAGATTTTCTTATTAGAGAAGCAGGCACTGTCTGACCTAGAAATGGCCCCCGCATTATACAATAATGAACTTGGGTTCTTTTGTGTTTTTATGATAATCTTAGTCTTGTTTACAATGAATTGATGATGAATGGGTTAGATATGGTTTCCTCCTCAGATGGGAAATGCATGTATCCACCTGTGTCCATGCTACTGTGCAATCATGCCTTGATGTAGGTCACAGAGGGAAGATCTTTGGTGTGGTAGCTCTCCACACATTTACTTGAAAATCAAGATATTTTTTCAGTACCTGACTGTTTTCCTTTTGATTTTTGATTTATATTATTACATGTCTTGATTGATAACATGATGAAACTTGCTGCTTTTGGGAGTGAGTCATTGCATGATGCATAATGATGCTAATTAGGTTTCTATTTTCATAGAACTTTGTGACAGGGTCACCCGAAAAAAGTTGATTGTCAAAGATTGTCAAAGTGCATGTTTTTTGTTTTTGTTCTTAAATATATGTTAAGTAGAAGATATACTGCATTGCATAATAAAAAAAATGTCTCAAGATAAATAATTTGTCACCCGAGGTATTGATTATGTCTTCTAAGTGCTTATTTCTGTCCTCTTTTCTCATTAACATCATTAGGAATTGTCATTTTTGTCAGTAACACATAAGAACATCATGTATGCATTTTGTTCACTTATCAGTGAACAACCACCACCATTTGAATGACTTACAGGAAGTGCCGAACCATAGTTGTTTATATTTGTTTAATTTATGCAATTATTCTTAGAGAAGTTTGGATTCTTTATATAGTATGAAACTCAACCATGTCTAATGTTGTCATGTAGAGCAAAAGTGTATCATGTAAGATTTTCATAGTTTGCTTTATTTTTGTTTATGAAGTAAGACAGTCTGCCTAATATCAGCAGTTTAACTTGATGCATGATTGACTGTCATGATATGCAAACAAATGTAGTTTTTATATTTAATTACATTTGATTCTCTGATACTATTTATTTATTTTTCTTTCCATGTTCTCTCACTCAACTCCCAAACTTTGTCTCTGCAACACAACAGCATTGCCAATAATTTTAGACACGAGTGTTTAAGGTTTTGGGTATGATTCTAGATAATCAGGCAGTCACACTTTGCAAGATTGAGATATGATTTTTACTAGAGCAGGCAGGAACCATTTTCTTTTGTTGAGATTTAGTATCGTGGTTTGAAACTGCTTATGTGGTGTATGGGGAGTCTAAGCTTTTTATTTACACGGGTTTTACTTGAATTGTATTTCAATAAAAGTCAGAAACCATAACTAACAGGCTTAGTTAGTTTTGTTTTTAGTATTGATATTTTTTACACCAAGAGCTTTTGCATAGTTAATAATTAAATGTGATGAAATAGTATGGCTTTTGTGTGTGTGTGTGTGTGTGTGTGTGTGTGTGTGTGTGTGTGTGTGTGTGTGTGTGTGTGTGTGTGTGTGTGTGTGTGTAATCATATCCCTCCTTACCCCCCTCTCTCTCTCTCTCTCTCTGTCTGTCTGTCTCTCTCTCTCTCTCTCTCTCTCTCTCTCTCTCTCTCTCTCTCTCTCTCTCTCTCTCCTCTCCTCCCTCCTCCCTCTCTCTCTCCCTCCCCTCCCCCTCTATCTCCCTCTTTCCCCCATCTTTCACTCTCTCATTATTTCTTTTTTCCTCCCATTTTTCTGATTTCTCCACTTTTTTCTCTTCTCTTTTTCTTTCATTACTTCTCTATCTTTCCCATTTCTCCCTCCCTTCCTCTCCCCCTCTTTCTCTCCTTATTTTTCCACTATAACCTATTTTACCCCTGCCCTTTTTTTTCTCCTCCCATTTTTTTCTTTTTTTTCTCATTACTCCTGCTACTATTGCTCTTCCCTCCACTTTTCATCTTCCCAGCCACTCTCTCTCTCTTTACCTTTCTTTTCTCTCTGATCTCTTTTCCCCTTCTCCCATTCCCCCCTCTCTCTCTCTCTCTCTCTCTCTCTCTCTCTCTCTCTCTCTCTCTCTCTCTCTCTCTCTCTCTCTCTCTCTCTCTCTCTCTCTCTCTCTCTCTCTCACAGTCCCCTCCTTTGTTTATTTTTTCTCTTCCTTCTCCTTTCTCATCCTATTGTATATTTTCCCCTTCAATCATCCCTTTCTGTTCATTCCTTCTCCTTACTCTCGGACTCTTTCTCTCTCATCTGTCTCTCCCAGTATTTCCTCTTACTTTTTCTCTCATCCATCTTTTCTTCTATCCCCACTCCTATTCCCCCTCTCTCTCTCTCTCTCTCTCTCTCTCTCTCTCTCTCTCTCTCTCTCTCTCTCTCTCTCTCTCTCTCTCTCTCTCTCTCTCTCTCATTCCCGATTATACTTTTTTTCATTTTCTCTTGTGCTGCCTCCTTATTCCCCTTTTGCTTGTTTTATCTCCTCTCCTTTCTTTTTTCCATATTTTTCTCTCTCTCTCTCTCTCTCTCTCTCTCTCTCTCTCTCTCTCTCTCTCTCTCTCTCTCTCTCTCTCTCTCTCTCTCTCTCTCTCTCTCTCTCTCTCTCTCTCCCCCCCCGATTATGTATGGGGATGTCCAAAGCAGAGGTTGTCGTAGAGGGCGAGAAGGTGGAAGGGGGCAGAGATGCAGTGTAGTGTGTGGAGAGAATAATGGGCGGCGGGCGATGTTAGTGTAGATAAAACCTTATGTAGGATGGCATGTGTGAGAAGAACAGACGTTGGCTGTGTATGTGGAAGAACGGACGTGGGAAGTCGTGTGGGAAGGGGAGGGGAGAGGGAGGGTGAAGGAGGGGTGGGTGGGTGGATGTGCACAGACGCAGGACAGAAGGTAATGTTACCAGAGGATGGAGGGAAGAGAAATATCGCTTTCGTAGTGAGTGTTATGGGGATTGGTATGGCGGGAGAGTTTTTCGAGGAAGGGGATGTGGTTGTTTTAGAGCAGGAAGATAGTTGTGGTAGTGGTTCGGTGACGTCTGTGCATGGGAGGGAGAAATTGGTTGGGGGCTGGGAGGATGAGAAGGGGGAGGGAGCCAAAACGGAACACATGGTGTGTAGCGGGTGTACGGGGATGTTCGTGAGTGGAGTGTATGTCCTCGCAGACCGGCTCTATATTCCTTAGAATTTATAATACGTAGCGGAGTGAGTGAGCCGTGCGAGTAGGGTTTCTCGAGGGACTTGAGAGGGAAGAAGGGAGGGCCGGGAAAGTGCGGGGGAGGGGCGGACGGCCGGACATGGCCGTGCGGTGAGATGATGTGGCGCGCACACCTACATTCGAATGAAGAGAAAGTAATTAGATTCTAGAAGATGGAGGAGGCAGACGTTGATTCTTTTTCTCCGATCCTTCGATTTGTGGGGAAAATCATGTTCAATTCTGGCTTCTACCCTGCAAGGAGGAACGCCATCCGGAAGTGAGTCCACAGTGGGGATTCCGGGTTTTCCTCGGTGGCGCACACGCCCACGTCCTCATGCTGCAACACGTGCGCGCGTGGAGCTCCAGTAGGGATGGTGTCGAGGCGCTGGAACGGTTGAAATGATGGGTGCAAGTGGCGACAGTGGGCATGTGTGCCATTGGCCCTTCGTCAGTTAAGGGGAAATGAGACTGTTCCATAGAGGTAGATGCGGTTGTGGTTGTGGCCAAACATGAACAGTCGGTAATGCTGTATTGTAAAGTGCTTATTGGAGCGGAGTAGCAAGATGTTCGCAGATTCAGAAATATTGTACATTTGTTGAAGGATGAAGAGATAAAAGTAATATGGTTGAAGGGAATAACCGTATGACGTCACATCCTTTCCTTTAGCGCCATCTGGTGATTAGATCCATTTGATTTCCCTTACGATTTTTTTTTACAGCATATTATTTTATAAGATTATACTTATCTACATTCCAGTAACATCGTCAAAATATGTGAAACGTTAACTGAAGCCACGTCACACGGAGCACGTCCTGTTATTCGCAATTAAGCAAATCGTAGGAAACGCGTGCGGTGGAAGTAGGGGGAAGGTGGGAGATCCGGGCAGGTGGAGCGGCCGGTCTTTCGGGTGGGCGAGGGAGCGATAAGTGTTGATGGCATGGCTTTGTGATTCCGGCCATGTGGTGTGGGGGAGGGGCGATGGGCCAGGAGGAAGAGATGCAAAGGCGTACTTTGGCCGCGGTGAATTCTCACCCCTGGGATTCCC
>NC_091558.1:12737406-12742406 GCF_042767895.1 Penaeus vannamei | reverse complement strand
CTCTCGTCTCCTCACTTCACGCTCTCCCTCCTCACGCCTTCTCGTCTCCCCCTCACGCTCCTCACGCTCTCTCTCGTCTCCCCCACTCCCTGTCTCCCCTCTCACGCTTTCTCGTCTCGCCCTCCCCTCACGCCTCTCACTCGTCTCCCCCACTCCCCTCCCTCCCTCCTCCCACCTCACGCCTTCTCGTCTCCCCACTCCCTCACGCTTTCTCTTGCTCCCCACTCCTCACGCTCTCTCTCGTCTCCCCACTCCCTCACGCTTCTCTCTCCTCCCTCTCACTTTTCACGCTCTTTCTCGTCTCCCCACTCCCTTCACGCTCTCTCTTCGTCTCCCCCACTCCCCTTCACGCTCTCTCTGTCTCCCCACTCCCCTTCACGCTCTCTCTCTCGTCTCCCCACTCCTCACGCTCTTCTCGTCTCCCCACTCCCTTCACGCTCTCTCTCGTCTCCCCCACTCACCCTTCACGCTCTCTCTCGTCTCCCCCACTCCCCCTTACGCTCTCTCTCTCGTCTCCCCACTCCCCTACGCTTTCCTCTCTCTTCCCCACTCCCCTCACGTTCTCTCTCTCGTCTTCCCCCACTCCCTCACGCTCTCTCTCTCGTCTCCCCACTCACCCTCACGCTCTCTCTTTCGTCTCCCCCACTCACCCTCACGCTCTCTCTTTCGTCTCCCCCACTCCCCTCACGCTCTCTTCGTCTCCCCCACTTCCTCACGCTCTCTCTCTCGTCTCCCCACTCCTCACGCTCTCTCTCGTCTCCCCCACTCCCTCACGCTTTCTCACTCGTCTCCCCACTCCCCTCACGCTTTCACTCGTCTCCCCACTCCCCTCACGCTCTCTCACTCGTCTCCCCACTCCTCACGCTCTTTCTCTCGTCTCCACCACTTCCACCTCACGCTCTCCTTCACTGTCTCCCCACTCCCCTCACGCTCTCTCACTGTCTCCCCACTCCTCACGCCTTCTCACTCGTCTCCCCCACTCCCCTCACGCTCTTCACTCGTCTCCCCACTCCCTCACGCTTCTCTCACTCGTCTCCCCCACTCCTCACGCTCTCTCACTCGTCTCCCCACTCACGCCTTCACTGTCTCCTCACTCGTCTCCCCACTCCCCTCACGCTCTTCACTCGTCTCCCCCACTCCCCTCACGCTCTCTCACTCGTCTCCCCACTCCCCCTCACGCTCTCTCACTTCGTCTCCCTCACTCCCCTCACGCTCTTCACTCTGTCTCCCACTCCCCCTCACGCTCTCTCACCGTCTCCTTCTTCCCTTCTCACGCTCTCACTCGTCTCCCCCACTCCCCTCACGCTCTCTCACTCGTCTCCCCACTCCCCTCACGCTCTCTCACTCGTCTCCCCCACTCCCACTCACGTTCTCTCTCGTCTCCCCCTCCACCCTCACGCTCTCTCGTCTCCCCCACGCCCTTTACGCTCTCTCATTCGCCTTCCTACTCCCTCCCGCTCCCACACGTCTAACCCACTCCCCTCACGCTTTCACTCGTCTCTCCCATCCTCCCTTTCATTCGCCCCCACCCCCACCCCATGTCTTTCTCTTTTGCTACCATTCCTCTCTCCTCGTTCTTCTCTTCCGCACTTATTCCTCTTCCTCTACCTTTTAGTCGAGGATCCCCCACCTTCCTGCCGCATTCTAATTTCCCCTCGGTAATATAAATATTTACCCTTCCCTTCCGCCATCGTGGATCAGCGCACTCTTGACTTCTTTCTTCCCACATCATCACCATTTGAACCATTTTACCGATCCTTTTCTCCAGCTTCCTCGCCACAACGGCATCGCCATTGCCTTCTCACTTTGCATGGTCTCCTATTTCCCCCGTGTTGGTGTCGCCACACGCTAGACCCCCCCCCCCCCACCTCCTCACCTTAGGCTCCTACGCATGCATGCACGCACCCTCCTTCCCTCTTCCTGGTCTGTTCTGCTATGGTTTTCAGTCCTGCCTTCTGTCTTGTTTATTTTTCCTTCCACTATTCCTGACCTGGGTGGTTTCTGTGCTTGAGCTTCGGTTCGTCCACCTGGTCTAACGTGATACATAAACTTCTTGCCAGTTGACTCATCGCATTGGTTCATCGTAGATGTCACGTGACATGTCTTCTTCCGTCGTCTTCCTCCACAGCGGTGCTTCCAGGCTTCTACGCTTTTCATACTCCCCCTTTCCTACTCCCACTCCTCCCCTACCCCTTATATAGTTTCCCGCCTCCCCGCACGCGCTGCTCATCTTCATTTTCATTCGCGTCTTTTTCCCCCGGATTTCTGTCGGGCCAAGCACATCTACATTTGACTCTTCTCCCGGCCTTCCTCGCCGGCGAGATCGAAAGTAGGGAGCAGCCGAAGACCCCGGGCTCATGAAGGGTGTCGAGGGTTATGAACTCGCATTTGCTGTGATTCACGCAGGAATTGAGGTGACACGGTACGGGGTGGCAGCGACAACTTCGGGTTGTGATGGAGGATTGTGGGTAAAAGTAGATTAGGCCAGGTGTTGCAGAGACCTGTTTAAACCTTAAATGTGCGAAAGTGATTGGAATGTTCAAGGTAGTTTTTGAAAGATTTGAAAGTTTAAATGTGTATAGTCGGTTACTGTAGCCTGTATCTCGCTTTCCCCTCATGATGCGTGCCCCTTGAGGGTGAAGGTGCTTGTGTCTTGTAGGAGATGCGTAGAGTTCCTAAGATTGGTTGAAGTTTGTGGTGATGGGGTTTATATTTTGTGTAGATATTTGAAATTTGAATTGGGTTTGATAAGTGTTGGTACATCATAAAGAAGGGGATTAGTCAATAGTTCGTTCGGAGATTTAGTTGTGGTGAGGTTATTTTATCTTTGTGAAACGAAAGTTGAGATAGGACTGTAACTAGATGGCATACGGTGGTAGGCCCAAAGTACGTTGGTCGCGTATTCTCCCGGAAATGACCTTGGGCGCCTATAAAGCGGTGCTTATATTTAGCGGACACCTTGGTTTATAGGCAATAGATCAGCTGTTTGTGGGCCACATTAGAATCTGGCATCTTACGTCGGCCGTAGCACCCTTCGCCTCCCCAGACATACCGTACAAAGGCGATCGAGGTGTGCTTGAAACTAGCCGTCTTCAAATTTTAGAAATAATGGCATCTAGATATTATGCGTTCGTACAACGACCCAACCAGTCCGTGGGGGGAGGGGAAGCAGGGGGAGAAGAGAGGGAGGGGGCGCGTGGAGGTATCGACTAGGGTTATTTTTACCGGCCATGACAGTCACCCGTTATATATTGTTCATCGTGTAGATAATAAATCTACTATGGGTGCCCCGATATTAAATCAGCATTGCATGTGTTCTAAAGTCACGTATTCAATTTTTTCCAAATGAAATTAGTTATTGTGCGAGAAAATCGCGAAGTGTAAAGAGTAACGGGAGAGATGGCAACACCGCACAGGTCCCTCCACCGCCCCTCCTCCCCGTTACCCCCTACTCTCCTCGTCGTCGTCCTCCACCGCCTCCTCCTCCTCTTCCTCCTCCTCCACCTCCTCCTCCACCTCCTCCTCCCTCCTCCTCCTCCTCCTCCTCCTCCTCCTCCTCCTCCTCCTCCTCCTCCTCCTCCTCCTCCTTCCTTCTCCCCCGGTCGTCACCCCCTCCCTCGTGCCCCTCCATACTGGCGGGCCTCCCCCGTCCATGATCCCCGGCCTCCCTCACTTCCCCCGGCACCCCCACTCCCCTTCCCCCTGCCTCTTTTCTCTCTAGCGCTCTCAAAGCCCCGTATTCCTCCTAATATCTCAGATGGGCCCCGCCGCTCAAAGCTGTGTTGGGTTAGTGTCGTGCTGCTGCTTCATATTGTGATAGTGAAGGAGAAACCCAGTGTTTAGTGATGGTGATAGTGACGACGACTGCATGTTGCTACCTACCTTCACCACCACCATTGTAAGGAGGCGGCAGTGGTGGTGGTGGAGGTGGAGGAAGAAGAGGCGGAGGAGGAGACGAGGGACCGAGGAGGGGTGGTGGAGGGGCCTCCATTAGCTCTCCTCCCTCCCTCTGTGAGGCGAGGTGGCTGTGATGGAGGTTGTGAATGGAGATTGTGGTGTAGGCAGGGTTTGTGTGTATGTATGTATGTATGAGTGCGCGCGTGTGCGTACATGTACGTGTATGTATGGGGGCGTCTCTCTGTATTGTGGGTTAGAGCTATGTTGCCTATGTGCCACTAGCAATACCACGATCCCCCACCATACCACCAGCACCACGGTGTCGCGGCAGTAGTGTGGGCCTCCCTCAACTCAGTGACTCGGGCCTCCGCGGCTGCCGCAACCCGCACATACAATTTCTCTTGTTTGTCGGCTGGCGTATGATGACCTCCATCTCTCCCTCCACCTTGCCACCCGTGTGTTGGCCTCACCCCCGCCTTCTTCCCACTCTCCCCACATAGCATTTTCATTCTCATTCTCAAAGGCCGCTAGGACTCGGCTCTTTACACTCTTGGCCCCACAGTGTACTGTTTTGTAAATATTAAATTCCGCAGCAGCGCATGTACGTACGGTCTCCAGTGTGGTCGCCAAGTGTGCGTCTGGACCAACAATTTTTGATGACACGAATAGTGCGAACACGTGGGCGCCGATGTTTTTATCGGAGATGGTCACGTGCGACAGGAATGCACGTGCAGTTGGCACACCTGTAATAGATATTTGTTCATATGTTCCCTCCCCCACCCCGTTCCAGTATGCGTTCTTCAGATTTTGTTCTGATATATTAGTGTTTTCCTAATTTGTTATTCAATGAGTGGGAAACACTGTTGTCTTAAGAAAAGATAATTTTGTGCTTGTAGAGGAGTTGGTCGTATTTTTCCCTTCTGGAAACTGATTGAAAGCGTATTCTCAAACCTTTTGATTACAAAAATATTGAGTATGTTTCGTAACTCACCATACTCGCCTTTGATATTGGTTATCAAGGTGTGTAGGTCCATATTTGTAAGATCCAATTTAGTGGATTCTTTTGTGGCCATAGCTGTTTCCCCAACATTTCCTAGTTGTCT
>NC_091558.1:12732373-12736906 GCF_042767895.1 Penaeus vannamei | reverse complement strand
GAACGACCCTTACCAGTTCCTTCTAGTACCTGCTCTGGTATTGAACTGCATGCATAATATTTGAAAAATAAAGGAAAACGCCAAGAAAAGGAAAAACTCAGGATATTTATCAGACAGCTTGAGAAGGGCGCGAAGCCGACTACGCCACCCGTAGCTACGTGCGCAAGTCAAAACAAGGCCTACGAGACATCCTTGCGCCATTTCTTGGCGCCTCGCTTTTCTTCTGCTGGAGGGAGCCAATTGCAAGATTTACTTCAGCACGTAGGATCTTTCGTTACCATTTATCGCAATCTTCATGCAAAGCCATTCCTTCTATGCCTGTCATCAAATATTTCTGTTCACATGTACGAGGTCTTCCTACCGTCTTCACAAACAAAATGCCCAATTCTTTACTTGTGAAGCTCCAGCGCTGGGCAAAGTAGGCCTCGCGCCATTACATGCAGCATCTTGGTCCACGTACAAGACAATCTACCCCCGCAACGCAAGATCTCACAGGCTTCCGACCTGCATCATTCACAAACTATCAACTACCACAGATACATCCAAGATATTTCCACCATTATTTACTATGTTTACAACAAGGCTACAGTACCAATCACTAAAATCCCTACCAGAATAGTAACCCCACTATTCACAAGCAGGGGAAGGAAGGGCCATGATAGTGATGAAGAAAACAAAACTTAAAACAGACCAAGGGGGTAATGCTCATAATAACAATGGCTAGTAAGGAACCATAAAAATAACGGAGATTCTACTGAGACTATAATGAAATCACATTTTTCCCATAAGAATTGAAAATTAAGGTAGAAAGAAAGAAGGACGGGGTGCTCATCAGAACCCCCGGTGTAAACCACGGTCGCCCTGCTGACCTGGTCACACGCCTGTCCTTCGCACGGCTTCCATTTCTCCCTTCGTACTCGCACCTTCACACGCTCAAAGTACGCCCTCTCCCTATTCGTAATAAATTTCGATCGTGCGTTTCGATAGCCAAATATCGGAAGATAAAGCAAATGCAAGATCATAACAAGGGGGAAAGGGGGATACAAAATAAAATACATGTTGCGTGTGCAGAGTAGAGGGACGGGGGGGGGGGGGAGTGGAGGGAAGGAGGGAGGGCAGCGTGGAGAGGAGGGGGTATCACCCAAAGGGCACGAGGCCACGTGGTACTTGCACACTAACTGGGCCAGCACTCGGACTTCCATCCTTATGCCCTTGACGAGACGGACCAGAATTCCGTGGGCAGGTCATGGTAGCTCACTCATCTTCCCCATCAATGGAGGTGTGGTCAGTTCCACTCCGCTGCACACCACACATTATAGTTATTCCCGCGCCAAAACATTATTCCCGCCCGCCAGTCATGAGCAACATGGCAACCACGGTCCTGGGCCACAATCGTTTGCAACATGACGGACCACATCTAGGTGTAAGTAAGCAAGCTATTGAATTCTGTGAATTGCAACGTTCGCTTCGCAAAAATAAAAACACCAGGGGCATACTGTGTTGGAAGTACGTAACGCTGTTTACTAATTAGTGCAAGCAGCTTTATCCTCGGTCATCCCAGTGCTCGTAAACGACCTCGATCAAGGTCTCTCGCTGTTCGACACCGCCCACTTAAATATATTAAATTTCAAAGTATCTTCTGCATAATCATGGAGACGCAAGGCCGCAAGGTTCATGGTCAGCTTTAGCAATCTATCATTGATACGCTTATTACATGGTCTAAAAAACTCCAAGGGATATAAACATATGGTTCAAGCCCTAAATATTCCAAAGCCCATTAAATATGCAGACAACAGGCTTCTCAAATAAGGTAATATGTTATCTATAAATAACAATTACAACGGATGCAGCATATGGACTCAACATTTTCTTACAAAACCTTCAATTCGTAGTGAATAGACAACAAGACTCTCGGCTCGATTAAATGCTCCACTTGGCCTCAAGCAAAGATCCTTTAATGTGCTAAGGTGGCGGGTGGGCTTGCTAGTGCCAGATGGTAAACCTGAACCTACTAAAGGAGGGGCTCAGCTTATTACAATGATCAGTCATTTGTCTAAATATGTTTGGAGTCGGCAACCATCGAGAAAGTTCAAATACGTTAAATTATTCCCCCTGGATGCATTAAAGGCGGCCATGAACAGAATTTCGACTTCCAAGATCGGGGTCGTGTGAGCGTCTTGTCCGCCCAGGAAAATGGCGGAACTGCTTCTCGGAGTCTTGCTCGTCTCGCACGGGCCCCGAGCTGTCTCTCTACTTCGGGATCTGTGCACACCACCGTAACAGGCTCCTGCAGCATGCACTCCACGCCCCTTCATTGTGGTGGGAATCATGAAGGGCGACGTCCCCAAGCAAGTCTGACCTTGAATTGCCACCACTTCTTTCCGAATTCTGATCTTTGTATCCAGTATTTCCCCTCGCACTGACTCAGCCCCTGAAACGCAAGGGCTTCCCCTGCCACGCCCCTTCTCTCCTCTCAGCCCGCACCCGCCCCATCCTAAGACCACGAGCGAGGGGCGGTGGTGTTTCCCCTACGCACATCCAGGCAGGCAGCCTTTGCCCGCTTCCTTAGCCCAAGTAGCCTCGGTGGGCCACAAATCAATACTCTTCTCTTCTGGCCGCCCCAGCACCCGCCCGCCGCCCGCCCGCCCGCCTGCCGCCCCATAAGCCACCACTACACGTCCTTACTAACTCACAATCGCACCATTCTTTTCCCGCCCGTCCAGCACGCCCTCGCTCTCCATGGACGAACTCCTCTGCCCCTGGAGCATCGTGCCTTGGCCCCTGCTCTCCCCCTCGGCCTTCACTGCGATCATTAAGACGCAGACAATCAGCACCCACGCACTGTCGCCTCCCCGACCCCATTCTCGCCCATCGGCACAAGTTCTCCCCTCGGCCGCCTTACTTGCCCTTGCCACGCACACGCACTCTCCCTTTGGAGGCCTTTCCTCATGTGCACATTGTCTTCAGAGAAGTCCTCCCCCAGCTTCCCTCTCTCCTATCCCACAACAAACCGGTCCTTTCCCAAACACTGACCCTTCTTACTCCGAGAAGCATCTCTCCTTGGGCACCCCCCCTTCCTTATCATTCTCAGATTCATCTACACGACTCACTTCCAGACCCGCATAAAACACATTTCACTTGTCGGAGTTATTGCTAACACTATCAGGAGTGCAACAGCCTTATTCGATGACTAGGAAATCAAACAACACTTCAAATTGACCGAAAATTTCTGACCAAGACCCTCTTCCTTCATACCAAGATGTTTGCAATGGTGCCCCTATGGTAAATCAAGTCGAAATTACCTATAAAACTGCCAAATAAAACATCATATCGAGGATTCTTCATGAACTGAATAATCATAAGACAGAAAAAAAGATTTAAAAAAAGTGTAATAAGAGCTGATGCAATGTACAGGGGCATAAAAAAATCTTTGACCATACCGATTCGCCTGGATATAACGTGTAGACAATAACATCCAGTATCTAATTAAAGCTAAGAAATGACACTGCGCCACAGCCTAATAATCACAAGTGACACATTTCGCGTCACTCAAAGCTCATGACATGTTCGACATGACGGTATCCCTACCAGCTCCCCGCACGCACCAGCAACAGCATCCCTTCCTAGGAGCAGGTCACAGTGCATCCCATACTCATCCCCGACCCGATGCCACTTCAAGGGAAGCCGCAGCGCGTGCCCCACTCCGACCCTTCCACGAGAACAACACGAGATTGCATCACCAACAGTCATCACGACCCCTCATCACCCTACCCGGCAACACCAACGGCACCAGGACGGCAGTACTGACCGCCAAGACCTCGGCCAACCCTACTAACCCCATTCTGCAGGCCTGTGTGCGGGCATGGGGCTGCTGCACGGCAACGCCCGGCCTACGAGCGGCAATCGCGAGACACCTGCCTCGCTCTCGCCGCTCCTCGGCTGCTGGGCCTGCGAAGTCGAGCGGCATGCGAAGGGGCATCGAGAGGTGTCGGCGTGGGAAGGCGGCACGAAAACACACCGTTTCGAAAACAACGCTGTATCCACGTTTTCTTCCAACCCCACCCTTCCCCTCCTTCCCAATGGCATGTCAGCATGTGCCATGACTAGCAAGAATCGCCCTTCATGTCATGGGCAATGGTTATGTCGCGCTGACACGTTAGCCGAAGTCAATGGAACATCCAGCCCCGAGCCAAGAAACAAACGGAAGTGGCTGTGCGTCATGCTGGCCTCGTTAGACAGCACCGCCGCTGCCGTTTCACTGATGCCGGAGAGGACAGACAATCGGCGAGATGGATTCAGCTAAGCCTCGCCGGGAGGACATTCCAATGTTTATATGAAGCGCACAACAATTCCACCAAGTTTCCGTTATAACTACGTGCATGCTCGCGCTCGGAGCTGGCAGGGGATAGGAGAAAGGAGGGGTGGCGAGGGGAGGGAAGGCAGGAGCAGCAGCAGTGGGATGGCGGGAGCGTGGCTTGCTGTTATCTTCCCTTGGCCGGCGGCCGGCTGTTCGGCTAGCCCTCTTGCCTCTGA
>NC_091558.1:12718168-12719373 GCF_042767895.1 Penaeus vannamei | reverse complement strand
AACTACATTTACATGTTCATCACCCGAAAACTGACTCCAGTCCATTGAGGTAAAATCTAGTTTTCTTCTCTTAACTTCTTTTGATTGTTTTGAAGAATCTCCCAAAAGTCCTTGATGCTGCTCAAGCCATTTATCAACCTTGGCATCAGCTGGGCGATATAATTCAATCCCTGGTGGCAATGTAACACCAGGAGGCAAATCAGACTGCTTAACAAGCCCTGGTTTTCCATCCTTATCACTGGAGGTGGTTGTAGTTTTATTGGAAGCTCCTGTGGCGTCATCTACCCGTGTATCTATGGGACGCTTAGATATGGTGGGAGTAATGCTAATGCTGGATGACAATTTGGGTGTACTTACAGCACTAGTAACTTGGCTTTTGTCCCGTGAACTTAGTAAAGTTACAGAGGATCCACGAAGGAGGGAAAGGGGACTGGTATCCTTCGTGGTTGTACAAGTCATCTCTGGACTCTTTCCCTTAGATGTAAGTCCTAAAACTATTTCATCTAATTTTCTGCGCTTCTTTTCCTGAGATCGTGAATCTCCAGGTGATTCACCATGTCGTCTTTTTTCCACGGACCTCAATGGATCATCCAGTCTAGGTCGACCAGGGCCACGGCGAGGTAAGAGGCTAGACGCCAAATCCAAGGCATTTTGACCTGGATTTACAGGCTTTATTGTTAGATCCAATGTTCCCTGTAGTGCCTGGAGTTGCCGCAATGCATGTGAATCTGTCACTAATTGCTGTTGACTCTTCTTTCCTCTATCCTCAGATGATTCCATGAATGACCTAAGGTTGGCACTAGTAAAGGATGGAAGGCCTAACGCAGCAGCTGCAGCAGCAGCGGCAGCACCAGAGGAGCTTTTAGATAAACCTAATGTGTGGTGGAGGTTGGGATGTATCAATGCTTGGAGACGCTGCCGTTCAGCTTCTGCAGCTTCGAGCTGCAATCTCTTGCGGCGTTCTGCATCTATCATATCTGATGCACCTGATGAATGTGAAGAGGCACTGCTGGTAGACTGAGGGAGGGAACTTGATACTTTAACTTCTTGATCACTACTTTGGAAGTCAATGCCAACTGGCCATTTACGGTGCTCCACAGCATACATTAGATGTTCAATTCTTGTCTGAAGTACCCTGTCTTTAGGCCACTTTATAGGATTGGCAGCAGACTGTGCTAGCAGCTGTGCTACTGTGGGCTCACTGG
>NC_091558.1:12698168-12703168 GCF_042767895.1 Penaeus vannamei | reverse complement strand
AGTACAATCATGCATACAGATGACCATAATTAAAATTAGCAAAGACATAGACTGATATTTAACTTACTTTCTAAATATGAGGTAGTCTTCAAGAATATCCAGCAGCTTGACCATCTGAGAGAAAATAAGAACCCGATGGCCATTTTCTCTTAGTTTGGGCAGTAACTTATCAGTTAAAACCATTTTGCCAGAGGACTGAATAAGTGCATTGTGGTATGTGTCCTGTTCCTGCTGATGTTTAGGATGGGAGTCACGATAATCCTGCTGAATGGCTTCCTCTGCACCTTTTTGAGGGAAAAGCAAAATGAGGTCAACATATATCGATAGTGGGAAATCAATAAATGTCTACCACCAATACATCTTGCATGTATGAAATAATGAAAGCTGTGTAAACTTATTGTTCTATTTACCAAATAATTACATTATAAAACTAAATACGTATATGCAGATGGAAACTAAATATGTATATGGTAACTAAACAAAATTTCTGAAGCCTTACCATTCAGGAGATATGGGTGGAGGCAACATTTACGTAGCTCCATCATGGTGTTCATCAGACTTGGTACATTAGCATAAGTTGCACCTTTCACAAGGAAATCAAAATTCCTCTCAAGAATAGCTCTATAATATTTCTTCTGTATATTTGTCAATTCAACCTGTAAAATAAGAGATATTCAGTTACTACTTTGCTATGCATTGCAAAATAAGATATACACTTCACATGTTTTTATTATAATATCCATAAAACATTAATTATTACAACAGTAAAATGAAGATGCCTCTCATCACTAGTAAGCATGATATCTACATACTTCAATAATTGTTTCTTCCTTTGGTGCAAGACTTTTCTCTACGTCTTCTTTCATTCTTCTCAACATCATAGGTTTGAGGAGTGCTTGCAGCTTCTTCACTTGGTCTTCAGATTCCAGCTTCCCAAAATCTTGTAGGAACGTTTCTTGCGAGGCAAACTGAGTTGGTTCCAAGAAGTTGAGGAGAGAGAACAATTCTGTTACATTGTTCTGCAATGGTGTTCCTGAGAGCAGCACTCTATGCTCCATGTGCATAAGTCGTAGACCTTCTAACAGCTTACAATTCTGCAGTGATGAAGCAATAAAATTAGTATACATAAAAAATGGGAAAATGTCAAAATATCATACAGATAAAACTCCATTCTCAGAAATGGTGAAAATGAATGACATAAAACTGATATTGTCTGTTAATTGTATACTAACCCTGTTCTTCAGTCTGTGTGCCTCATCAATGATACAACAACGCCAGTGGATCTCTTTCAGCTCAAGGCAATCTGATATAATAACTTCAAAAGTAGTAATAAGGACATTGAACTTGTAAAGATTTTGTATTCGCTGACCCTTCTCATCCTTGTAGTACATCTCATACTCGAGAATCATGTTACGACTTGCTTGCCTGTAACACGAAAGTCAATAAGTATCCAACTAGAATGTAAAAGAATCTTCATATAAAAAGTACCTTACAAGAGAACTTTATTCTCATTAGGCTCATTGCAATGTGAAATACTTTATAGGCCAAACAGAAGTCCTGTATTTGAAGCTGAATTTAGAAATACACATGAAAACTAGCTAAAATCATATTAGTTTAAAATCCACTTCTTATAAAGATAAAAGTGCATCTAGAAAAATGGACAAAAAATGCTTATTTGTTTAAACTGGTAATGATGCAAAAAATATCTTGATTAACTTACGATCCATGGTAAACAATGATATTGAGATCGGTCCAACTTTCAAACTCTCGCTGCCAATTAGGGATTGTGGAAAGAGGTGCAATAATCAGGTACGGTCCACGTATCCCATACTTGTAGCATGCGTCAATAAACGACAGTGACTGGATAGTCTTTCCCAGACCCATCTCATCAGCCAGGATGCAGTTATGTCTGTGAATTACAAAGTAAAATCATCTTTTTGTATAATTTCTTAAAAAATTTGATATCTATACTCATTATTAAAAACTAAGCACTAAGAAATCAAACGTCACAAGAAAAACTTACGAGTTGTAGTAAGAGAAGTTCAGCCAGTTAAGGCCTTCAAGCTGATACTCCCGAAGTGAATTATTATTTTTGTATAAAGGCGATTCTTCCAATTTCTTCCATTCACTTGGCTTTGGTCGCTTCTTAATTTTCCAATCACCCTTTGGAGGAGGGTCTTTATATGACATGAAAGCTTTAATCTGAAAAGACAAGAGTGAAATGGATACTATACTTTAGGGTTTGCATTACTGCATAGCAAAAAGCACAATTTCCTTAATACAAGTTGCCCCTACCCCCCTGAATAAACACAAAATCCTAACTGCATAATACAACTGATAAAAAGAGTTTATCAGATCTTTTTACATGAAACCATATTAGCTTTGATATCATGCAACATGAGAACATGTCTTACTTTCAGAGGGTCTACTTCATCTTCTAATTCCCAAGTGGAATCTTCATAAGGAAGAGCCTTCCACTTGATTAAGTAATGCTTGATTTCCTTTCCAGTGGTTGGGTCATTTGTGGATGTTAAATCTAGTATTCTGTCCACTTCTGTATAATCAGGGTTAAAAGCCTCTTCTTCCAACTGAAAAGACATAACATTCCATTACAAACATATATAATACATAAAAGTACCGAGTAAAGCCTCATATACGTTAGCAAATGATTCATCAAGGCAAACCTTGACATGAAACCTGAACACGGCAACACCAAAGCAAATGCACAAGTTACCTTCTATAAGAAGCAGATTCTTGGGTATTTTCTACAGATCTATTTATAAGAAATCTTTGAATATACAATTACATTTTGAAATATAAATGATCATGAGAGATGGTAAATAATCTGAGGTTATACTGAGTCTCAACAAAGGTTGTCAATAAGCAAACAATATGTTGCATAAAATAATACTTACAAAGTCCATAACATTCTGGCTCATGGCTCTCTTCTGCTTGTAGCGTTTAATTTTACCATTAATGCGTTTGTCCCCTTTGAAGAGTTCTTCTTCTGTGCGCCACTCACAGTGCAAGTAAGAGAAGGACCGGTATTTCACAAAGAATTCTTCAACCTCAATCTTCTTTGGTGGACCTTTGGACTTTTTCTCCTTCTTTTTCTTCTTCTCTTCCACATCCCCCTCCTCCTTCTCTTTCTCATCACCCTCCTCCTTCTCTTTCTCATCACCCTCCTTCTCTTTCTCATCACCCTCCTTCTTCTCTTTCTCATCACCCTCGTGTTGTTCTTCTGCAATAAAGACATGAGTAATGAATGGCAAATATTGTTGTGTGCGAATGCAAATACAGTGTGTTCAATTCAGTACACATACAAATATCTATTTCTATTAGCATAAAAACTGTCATGACAAAGTAACACAAACCCTCTTCCTTTTCTTTTTCATCCTCAGTGTCACTTTCAATTTCTCTTGTGCCCATCCGCATACCAAGAATAAACTGTACAACCATGGTATCTTCTAGGTTTGGATCCTGTCAAAGGAAATTTTATTATTTCATGGTTAAAAGAAACAGTTTTGATAATGGTACTTATTCTTAGTAATGATAGATTATTCTGCTTCAGATTATGGTATGCAAATACACTGAATTTGATAGAAACATGGAAATGTATCCACTTATATTTCTGCATCAAGTCTACATCCTACCAAACAAATTTATATAAACTATATGCATCTGTACATCTATAAACTGAAAATGTATTACCCAAAAATGTTGGGCATCAGCAATGTATTACTCCACATACAGGGAAATGTCAGCCTTTACCCACATTTTCTATTTCTTATTCTCTCTGAATGTCAATCATCTTGCTGAGAAGGTACTGCAAAGGCTGAGGGGGAGGGTAGAGGGTTATTGTATGAGGATGGGGAAGAGAAGGCAATGGTGGTGGGTTGAAGGAAAGTGGTCTAGGGCAGGGGGTGGGGAGTAGTGGGCAATCATTATTTAGAGTAGGGGGTGGGAGATGGAAGGTGATACAAGGTGTCAGATAATTGGTTAATAGGTTTCACAAGGATTGACCTGCTTGGATACTCAGTTGCATGATGTGGATTGACCGTATTGGCTGAATGCCTATAAAAAGTATGACACCAACTTTTTTCTCAATATTATTACATAGTGGAAGCCATGTCCTGGTGTCAACATCCTGGATACACAGTTGAATTTGGTCTTCATTCCCAAAACGATAACAAATGCTGAGAATCTTCAGGCATTTTAGGCTGCCGTCATGCCATGCAATATAACCTGACTAACAGGGCAAGGACTGACATGAATGTGAGGAGGTATACATGTGCCTTCAAAGTGTACATGAAGTAGGACAGTAGAGATGTATGAATGCTGATACAGGCTGTTGTCAACCTGATGTCAAGGGTGCCCCTTTTGGATGAGGGGTACAATTTGGGATCACCACCCACTTTCTTCTGCTACTGTTCAGTTGAGAAGGATAAACAAAGTCAGCATGTGAATCACAAAAGCACGACAACTAGTATGCTAGCACTGATATGGATGGATAAAACGTAAGTAAAACTGCTATTATATTCCATCACAGTGATATGGTAAAGTTACTGCCTAACAGGCAAGGGGAGTTCAGCATCAAGCCTGCAATTGTTAACCCATTAACAGCGGTATATTTTGAAGTCGAATATAAAAGATTCCGGGTGGCTACAAAATCGGTGGGCAGAGCTGCCGCGGCCCGCTGCTGCGTCGGACTGTGAACCCTGATACAGCTTTACACTGGCGGGACTCCCAGTAATGTTTATTTTTTTCGGGTGTCTCATATGTGGGAAACCCGTCGTTAGTGGGTTAAATACAAAATTGGCATGATCAGCCCAGTTGTATCCAGTACTAGGCAATCAAACAAGTGGTAATACTGGTTTCATAACTTTTAGATATGCCAGGTGTTAATATGTACATCATCACTGGGAGCTCAGTGATATAATGACGCTAATAGATTTCCAGCTGTAATTTATTGCTGAGCTTTAGGTGTTGCTGTTGCAGCA
>NC_091558.1:12688625-12691125 GCF_042767895.1 Penaeus vannamei | reverse complement strand
GACTTTTGATGAAACCCATGTTACAGTGCATATCCAGTCATGAAAATGATTGCTACCCTTTTTTCCTTTTTCCCAAATTTTTTTGTAACAGACATGGTTTGGGTGGCACTGATTACTACATCTTGTACGACCAGGACTTGGCTCCCGTGACATTATCCAGAAACCACCTGGCTGAAGGCCATATCACAAAGGAGGAAAAAGAGGCATTGCAAAAAAATATTACAAAGAAAAAGGAAAAGGAGGATGAAAAAGGGAAAAAAGAAAAGGAGAAAGAAAGGAGGAGAAGAAGAAGAAGGAGGGAAAAGAAGGAGGTAAAGAAGAAAGAGGAAAAGGAGAAAGAGAAGGAGAATGGGGATGAGGAAAAGAAAGGAAAAGATAGAGAAAAGAAAGGAAGTAAGGAGAAGGCAAAGGAAGCAGAAGAGGAGGAGATGGAAGTAGAAGATAAGGAAGAGGATACACAGGACATGGAGGAAGAAACGAAAAAGAAAGAGAGGATGGAGAAAGGACACAGAAGCCCAATAAACTGAGAAGCCTCAGAAAAGGGGAAAGGAAACTGAGAAAAGAGGATTCACCAAGTAAAGATTTAAATAAAGATACTGAGAAAGAGGTATGAGGAACAAGTGAAGAGTCAAAAAGGAAGATAAAGTGAATGCAGAAAATGAAATGGGGGACAGTGATGGTGTCAAGAGTGAGAGCACAGAAGATACCAAAAGAAGAAAGTGATTCTCCAAAAGTAGAAGCTGAAGTTGAAGATGTAAAAAGTCAAACAGGAAATCGAAAGAGATGGTGGATGAAGAATCTATCAAAAAAGAGGTAAAAGAAGAGGGAGATGATGAAGCAAAAGAAGACAACAAAAGAGGCTGATGTTAAGACAGAAGTGAAGGTGGAAGCTAAAGAAAGAATCCCAAAGAAGATAAAAGCATAGTCAAAGATGAAGATGAAAAAATGGAGACAGATAGAGCTCCAAAGTAGATGAGAGTGAAGCAGTTGATGAAGAGATGAAGGAAAGCAGCAATGATGAAACCAAAAAAGCAATGATACACATCAGGAGAAGGAAGAGGAAAAAGACAAAAAAGGAAAAGATGATGTCAAGATAATATCTGAGACCAAAGATGACAAGCTGGATGGTGAGAAGAAAAGAAAGGTAAATCCAAATCTGCTCTACTAAGTCTTCAGCAGATGGATGAAGCAATGGCCAAGTATGGGAGCAATTTAACATATGACAACCTAGTTTCCAGTGAGCCCACAGTAGCCAGCTGCTAGCACAGTCTGCTGCCAATCCTATAAAGTGGCCTAAAGACAGGGTACTTCAGACAAGAATTGAACATCTAATGTTGCTGTGGAGCACCGTAAATGGCCAGTTGGCATTGACTTCCAAAGTAGTGATCAAGAAGTTAAAGTATCAAGTTCCCTCCCTCAGTCTACCAGCAGTGCCTCTTCACATTCATCAGGTGCATCAGATATGATAGATGCAGAGCATCGCAAGAGATTGCAGCTGAAGCTGCAAGAAGCTGAGCGACAGCGTCTCAAGCATTGATCCTCAACCTCCACCACGCAGTGAGTTTATCTAAAAGCTCCTCTGGTGCTGCTGCCGCTGCTGCTGCAGCTGCTGCGTTAGGCCTTCCATCCTTTACTAGTGCCAACCTTAGGTCATTCATGGAATCATCTGAGGATAGAGGGAAAAGAAGAGTCAACAGCAATTAGTGACAGATTCACATGCATTAAGCAACTCCAAGAGCACTACAGGGAACATTGGATCTAACAATAAAGCCTGTAAATCCAGGTCAAAATGCATGGTTGGCGTCTAGCCTCTTACCTACTTCCGTGGCCTGGTCGACCTGAACTGGATGATCCATTGAGGTCCGTGGAAAAAACTGACATGGTGAATCACCTGGAGATTCACGATCTCAGGAAAAGAAGCGCAGAAAATTAGATGGAAATAGTTTTAGGACTTTATCTAAGGAAGAGTCCAGAGATGACTTGTACAACCATGAAGGATACCAGTCCCCTTTCCTCCTTCGTGGATCCTCTGTAACTTTACTAAGTTCACGGGACAAAAGCCAAGTTACTAGTGCTGTAAGTACACCCAAATTGTCATCCAGCATTAGCATTACTCCCACCATATCTAAGCGTCCCATAGATACACGGGTAGATGACGCCACAGGAGCTTCCAATAAAACTACAACCACCTCCAGTGATAAGGATGGAAAACCAGGGCTTGTTAAGCAGTCTGATTTGCCTCCTGGTGTTACATTGCCACCAGGGATTGAATTATATCGCCCAGCTGATGCCAAGGTTGATAAATGGCTTGAGCAGCATCAAGGACTTTTGGGAGATTCTTCAAAACAATCAAAAGAAGTTAAGAGAAGAAAACTAGATTTTACCTCAATGGACTGGAGTCAGTTTTCGGGTGATGAACATGTAAATGTAGTTAACACCTCCACCGGACAAAGAGTGAGTAATTTTATGATATGTATTAGTGGTACATTCAGTGCACAAG
>NC_091558.1:12656125-12683625 GCF_042767895.1 Penaeus vannamei | reverse complement strand
CAGGACTTGATCCCAAGTTATTATCAGGTTTAGATCCAAAGACACTTGCTAGCCTAGATTCTAAACTAACTGGTTTTGATCCCAAGTTGTTAGGTCTAGATCCCAAAATGTTTGGGGGTATTGACCCCAAACTGTTAGCTAATTTGGACCCGAAGCTCCCAGGAGGATTAGATCCCAAGACTCTTGGTGGTATTGATCCGAAGTTATTAGCTAATATGAGTATGGATCCAACCATGATGATGATGGCTGGCTTTGGTGGCTTGCCTGCAATGGCTGGACTAGGAATGGGCAATCCTTTGTTAGGTGGACTAGCTGGGTTTGGATTACCAGGATTGCCTAATTTGAATGATTTAGCCTCAACTTCAAAATCTAAGGACCATAGAAACGCAGCAGCGAGTTCTGCAGCCGGTTTATCGTTTCCAAGCATGTTCCCAGGGGTTAGCACTGCAGGCCTGATGTACCCACCTTTGGGACTTGGTGGGTTAGGTTCCTTCCAGTTACCATCAATGTCTTCTGCAGCATCTAGTGCTTTATTGAATGGTATCCCTACAAGCATAATGTCCACAGCAGGTTCTTCTCGCCATGCCAACCAGAGTTCTACCACAATCAGTAGCAGCAGCAAGTGGCGTGATGACCATAGAAAATCTCGTGAAGCAAGGGATGATCACCGTAGTAGAGCAGAGAAGCAAGAACCATCAGATGAAGTAGAACGGGGCCTTAGTGTGCGTAAAGAAAGATTGAAGGAACAATCCGGACTGTCAAAAGAGGAACGTTACTTACTGAAACAGATGAAAGCAGAAAGATTGGCTCGTGAGATTGAAGCTCAGGGAGGGCAAGACCCCTATGCAGCACACTTAGATTTGTCATTGCATAAAAATCAGGAAGTTCATAGAAATGTGAAAGCCCAAGAAGCACCAGAAAACCTGAGCAAGGAATCTGATGCTAGTAAGCATGCATCTGGGGGGGAAGCCCAAAACTTGAACACAAAGGAAGTGGAAAACGGTGAAAAAAGTGGCACAAACTCTGAGAAGGAGGAGGAGGAGGAGGAGACGTCATAGTGCAGTGGTGTCACATTCTACAAATCAACAGTTGTAAGCAGTAATTTAGCCAACATTGAAAGTATAATTGGTATACTTTAGTATAAACCTGAGGCGATATTTTAGTTAAAATGTGTGAATGAAAACTCCAAGTATGCAATGTGTGTGATTGTGACATACAACAACCCCACCCCACCCCCCGTTTTCCATGCTACTGCTCTTCATATACCCACACATCAAATATTCACTTTGACATTTAACTGTGATACTGACCTCATTATTTATTCCATATTTTGTGCGAAAATAATATATCAGCTGTCTGAAGGGAACACATTTCCATTGACCATTGAAAAGCCAACTTTGAAGTGTGAAAGCATCTTATCTTTTCCATTAGTGACGTGTGCCAGGTGTTGTGATGACGCTGCAACAGTGCAGAAATGGACGAGAATGAGCTAAGTTGCCTAGTATTGATGAACACAAACTATTAGTGATACGCTAATTTGGATCTGAATTGTTCCAAGCTGTTATGAGAGGAGTGGTGCATCTGTTTCTTGTGTGTGTGGTCGTGTAACATTCTAGAAGCTGCTTTATATTGTATAATTGCTATTTCACACATTGAACCTCTCGAAAGTGCTTTAGGAGTCAAGTACAAGAGTGTAGAGATCTTTCCTTTCATTAAAAAGAGTTGGATCTTAACTGCAATCCCATGTCTGTGTATATATTATTATTAAGACTGAATAAAATTGTAAGCAAACTTTTGTAAAAGCTAAATGTAAACTAAAGTTCACTAATATTAAAGGGAACTTGGTGATATATTTCTTTTATTTATACTTCTAGAGATTTGTTTTTATATGAAGATTCATTAAAATGTGCCTTGAACACTCACTGGTGTTTACATTAACAGATGCGATGACTAGATCCTTAATTGTGCTTTTATCAACATGGAAAAGTAAACCCTTCTACTTCTCTGGTATTAGTGATGAGAACAAGAGAGATACCTTCATTGGAAGAAACTATGTATATTTTTCTCTTGGTTCAGTCTATAAACCAATTGTAGAAGTCTCACTTTACGAAAGTACCACAAGATTTTTTTGTTAGGAATTGACCACACTTGGTCATAGTCACCTTGTAATAACAATCAAAATACGGATTTCAATAAGGTACCGGTAAATATTCTTGCAAGAACTCGAGGAATATGAGGATGTATATAAAAAAGGTAGTTTTCTCCTGATGTGTAGCGTAGAGAGCAGAATGCCTTTTTTCTTTTTACTTTTTAAGTTCTTCGCAATTTGTTGCTCAGAACAAGAAATAAAATCTTGTTTTTTTTTTAGGAGTTCCCTACTTTTTAATCCAAAATTTCATCTTGAGGCCGAATGAAGCATAAATTTTTTGAAGTATTTACGAAGGAAAGGGTTGAACACGTGCATCAGATGCAGTATTTGAATGGAACTTGGTACTTGATACTGAACAGATTAGATTATTATCGGCAGGGATAATTCAACAGCGTTATGATTTCGGGAAACCGGTATCTTGGGTGCTGGACTTGGCAAACTGAACTGGAATATCAGTACAGTAATAAAGTAAAAAGGAAAAATAATCAGACCTAAATAGGATAATGAAACGGACACTTATTGCTCAAATTAGAATACTGAATAACAAATCTTGTCAGAACTGAAAAATATACTGCAAATCAGTGACCTTGCAAGTCTAGGATATTTTTTTCCAACCTCTTTGCAGCGTACTCTCGGGTTTACATCTTTCGTGTAAGGATACTGATAATTGCTTGCAGTACATGTTTTTCTTGTCAGTTTACGCTTTCATCATCATGCATTCAAATGCAAGCTGGAAGCAGTCATATGAAAAGCTAATTTGTCATTTCTATCCAGAAAATGTCGCATGACAATTTACACATATGCTATCAAGTATTTCAACTATATTCATGTTTAATGACGACTTGGTATACATGTGGGTGACCTACACACCTGAATATAACGCAAATTCCATCGGTATCAATAGAGCATATTACCTTAGGTCTGTTAATATCTATGCTCTACCTAACATTGCCATGCAGAGCAAGGTCTTCACAAAGGTTCCAAACCATTATATATAAAATACTAAAATTCTGAAATCCCTGCATATTGTCATTGGCCTTTTTCCTGCCTAGGTATGGTTGTTCCTCACGATACATGAGACTACTAGATATCAAAACTACATTCATAGTTCTTGGCTGAAACATCAGTTATAATTTATACAAAGACGGGAAAGTATGAAAAAGGCGCTAGACAGGGACAATACAGTTTGTAGGGTTAACAGACTATGAAAAATATATACAAAGAATTTACATACAAAGAAGGTAAATGAGATGAGCAACTGTCAGACTGGTAAAAGATTCAGAAACTTGTGACCAATTTAGCATTAGAGAAAATCGTCGTCAACAACGGATATAATGTAAATTGTCTAAATCTGAGCCAGAGAAAAATATAGGTATTGATTTAAAATGCCCCAACCATTACAACAGGATTCAAATGGAGTACTGAAAAGTGAGAGAAAAAAACGAAAACTCTTAATAGAGACCTTATGAAATATGCCCCCCTAACCTCATACCCGTTGTTGCCGGTGGAGTGCTAAGGAGACGGAGACTGGGACACTAGCCCAGTGTTGAGGATCACCCTGATCCTCAACCTGCTTGCTTTGGACCTCAGCCCTTGTCTCAGGTAATTTTGCATGGTCTTTAATTCTCCATATTATTTTTTCATTATTATTTTCTTCATTCCCTTCTTCCTAAAGTGGGAGAGCCGTGCTGAAAGGATGGTTTTGTCAGTTCTGAAAGGTTTTGCCCCTAAGTCTCGCCATTTTGTTATATTTTGTTTACACCGCTAATGGCCATTAGATGTAGACGCGGCAGAAACATATCAATAAACAGCAGAATATGAGATATGTACGACAAATTGTACCCCCCCCCCCATCTCGTGTCCGTGTTTGTCGCAAGGAAGGGGGGGGAGAGAGGAGTGGGGCTGGCCCAGTGTTGAAGATCACCCTTGTCTTGGACCTCAGCTCTCGGCTCAACTTATTTTACATGGTCTTTTCTTCTGTCTCTTCCCTATTATTTTTCCTTTCATTTCTTTTTCTTTTCCAAGCCCTTCTCCTATCCACTTCCTAAAATATGAGAGCCGGGTTTAAAGGATAAAAAACTGGCTTTGGGTCAGTCCTGAACGGCCTCGGGGAGCCATAAACTTGGTATTTCCTTACCTATCATGGGGACCAGAGAAGTGAACCAGGCTTACCATAACTAATGAAGATTTTGTACCCTTATTAAGGACACTAAGGCTTGCCCATTTATCAACTATCACCTTTGACTAACTTTTCTGGCTCCACGATCCTTTGCACCTGTTTTATCATTATTATCATAATAATTATTAGGATGGTGATTTTTAGTATTAAAATCATTGTCAATATTATTTGATAATGATAATCATATAATTGATAATAATAATGTTAATAAAAATAATATCCATAAGGATATTAATGATGCTGATTATGTTAATGATAATCATGATGATGATCTGATCATGATTATCAAACTGCAAAAATGCAGTTTTACATCAGCAAATCACATTTATGCTGGAGGGCGCTTCCCCATGAGACACGCCCAATGCCCCGCGCAGTCAGTGGTTCTAGGATACTATGTCGCTGGGACACTATCTCGCGGACCTAATGTAGCCACATCGCGCTGTGACACGGCGTCCGTTTCGCAAGCGGATAAAATGTCGCGGGGAAGCCACGTTGCCATTTATGTCAGTACATCGCTGTTCATTATTGACAGATAAGATTTAGGAAGGTGTTGAAAGTGCAGCAAAAATAATTTAGTATATAGAATACATAATAACACTGGTATGATACATGATCATATATCTTTCTTTTTCTTTAGGTATTAATGATATATTTTTTGATGAGCATACCTTTATTGTTCAGTGGGGATCACCATTACTTTGGCTATTTGATCTAGATATTGCAAATCTACAAGCGTATAAGTTTCTAATTTTGTAATTAGGGATTTAATCTTCTTATTTACGAGCTGGTACTTCTTCTGACTCGAGGGATGCTTCCTGCCAGCTGCATGGTGCTCGCGATTCAGAGCCAATTTGTGCTGCTCCTTTTGATATTTTGCAGCGAGCAGCGGCAGCTGAGGGTGGTCCGGTAACATCCTGGCAAACCCATTGTGCCATCCTTCCAATGCATTGTTTGTTCGGGGCAGATCATCCTTCACTCGTTGATACATGTTCCATGTCTGATATGGAAATTTCCCAGGAATTTCCATGTCACCATGAATCAGCTGGCCGACATAGGTTTCCTGGAAATATTTTGCCAAGTCCAGAAGCCCATCATCCTTGGAAATTTCGTCTGCAAGGAGTATCCTCGTGTAGTGGTGGACGTCAGCCAGCGGAACAAATGCCAGAGCCAGGAACCTCCTGACCCGGATGGCGAAGGCAGCATCTTCTCTATACCGCGCTGCGAGGCCAAGATTCTGGATGCGTCTCCAGACAGACTGGCCCAGGTGGAAATAACATCCAGCAACCTCTGCACTCGGAAAATTCCTCTGGAAGGCGTTCATTGCTGCCTTCTCAAAATCTGTCATTATTGTCACTGGATTGCATGATAAGCCAGGGGGTATTAGCTGCAACACCTCGTACAACATTTTATTATATATCTCTTCATTCTTTCCAGGCAACAATGCATAGACGCAAGGATATGTTATACCACCAAAGTATGCATGGAGTGTGTACTGCTGCTTGTATCCGACAGGGGCCACTTTAAACGTTCCATCACCAAACCAATGACGAGACTCGGCAAGAAATTTCAAATCAGAGTCTGCTGCGAAGATCATCATCCCTTCATCTTCATAACGAAGAAAGGCCTCTCCGCTTAACGTTGTCCGAAATGGCTGAAGATCAGACACACCTGCCTTTTGCCGCACTCGCCTCAGCGTCCTCTTGATGGCGTCTACCGTTGGTATTAGATGAGCCCAGCCGACTTCAACTCTAGCGTAAAATGTGTTGACAATATGTGAGATGGGCTCTGCTGTTGCGGCAGCACGTTCCTTCATTGCTGCTAGTATCTCCTCCACCTCGGCCTTCCCAGGGACAGCAGGATGTCTGTGGATGGGGTTTTGCCACTTCACTATTTCCCCATTGACGGTGTGAACCCTGGCACCACAGGTTCTGTCTTCGCATCTCCACAGAACTTTGTCCTGGTGGTCCTTTTCCTTCGTAAAGAGATGCTGGCCAACTCTGAGTTTCACAGTCGCCCGGTATGACGATATAATGCGACAGGCCTCGGGGACATTGACAAAAGAAGGTGGGGGAGGGTAATCTTCATTCAATCCCTCGTACGATGAAACATCGAGCTCGGGGTAGGGCGGTAATGGAAGCTCGGTTGAATTCTCCATGCTGAATGATGTCTCCTCCTTGAAAATTCATTATTATAGCAAGATCACAAGACAGAAGGCACACGGCTGAAAGGAACGTTGAAACATAAGGTCATCTGTCCGCAATGTTGAAGCAGTAGCGGAAGTTAGAGTAATAAGGTCAACGGACACCTCGCGCAAGACAGTCACCGCGATATACAAGGTAAGGTCAGCCGACGACCAGGTTATGTGAGGACGACGCCTCGCGCGACACAGTCACCGCGACATAGTGTCCGCCAGACACGGAGTCACCCCCGTCATACAGCTTCGCGACTTTCCTTCCAGGTCATAGTGTCCGCGCGACATAGAAACCGTGCACCCAGTCAGTATCTCCAAGGAATCTAGAATGGAAGTAGCGTCATCCCCATTGAGCTCTGTGGTAACACTTAACAGAATATGTTTTTTTCCTGTTTCTTTTGCAAGCTTCATTATAATTTAAAAAAAATTGTATGCTCAAACAAAGGCGTGGATTTTTTGTTGCACTCCTTACACTGATGATTATGATAAAAAATAAAAAAACAATCCGCAATTGTAAACAATTTTCTGTGTCCTGATTGGCTTGCTATTGTGCCACTAGGGTGACGTCATAGCTCCGCCCCATTTTGACAGGTCACGTGAGGCGGGAAAGCGCGGATTATTCAAACGTGTTGACATATATATATGTATGTATATATATACATATATATATGACATACATATATATATGTATATATCTACATATTCATATGCATATATATACACACCCGATTTGTCAAAATGGGGCGGGGCCAAGGCAGGCCGCCGAGACGAGATGCCAATTAGTTAATTTCCTTCTGCTCCATATGCAAACACTTTACAGCCTCCTTGAATATCTCGTGTGCTTTCGGGGTGTTTGGATGACATAAACTGCGCTCCTGCTTCCTCATATTCGAGTCGTATATTCCGCTGCCTGTTTAGTCCCGTTACCTGTTACGCAGTCATTTAGAGCCTTTTCCCGTTATCCGTCATAGGAGCGGGTTGGTGCACTTATGGATTTGTTGAACTGTTGTGGTACGAATTACTAACTTCGGTTCGGTTCAACGGTCTTCTGGTTAGCCATGTGGGACGCAAGTTCTCATCGACGTCCAGGCTTTAAGGGCCCTTCATCATACGGAAATCTCATAGGAAGGATCAGTCCAGAAGTTCCTCTTCCCAATTGGGATAATGAGGCAATTAAGGTACCGTCTGTGGCCGGTACGGGCAGTGCTTCGGTCTCGGTTGCTGGTGCCGAGCAACAACGTGCGGATTGTCCTCCTTGGTCTGTGATGTTGGACGCTATTTGTGAGTTACGTGCATATATGGCTAAGATGATGTAAAAGGAGGAAGAAAGGACAAAGAGATGACCAGTCTTCTTGACTCGGTTCCTTTGAAGTTGAGCTTACCGTGAATGACAAATCGGTTCGGGACGATAATGCGCGCTTCACGAGAGCAGTCTCATACCACACAAGGTCTATGTAAGTATATACTTATATAGACCTTGATACCACACAGGATGATTGTTTGTTCGTTTCGAGGGAAGACGTTGTTGTTGTTGTTGTTGTTGTTGTTGTTGTTGTTGTTGTTGTTGTTGTTTTTTTTTTTTGACAAGAGGAAGGTGAGATTCATGATGATCCCGTTGGCAGTGTTTTGCTACAGAATGCTAAAACTTTTGGCCCAACAGACCAGATTTCGGAAGATGATCAACACGTTGCCGACATGATTAATCACTTGTTTGATAATGGGATGAGAGCGGACGAGTATAAAGAAATTTTGGAAGACGAAATTACTAATGGGCTCAGAAATTGTCATGCTTTGGCTCGGGTGGAATGTAATTGTCAGATTAGAGGCCCTCAAGTCAGAAGCGAAGAAATCAGATTTTCGTATGAAAGAGGTCGGAAAGGATATTATTAAAGTAGCTACGATTATTTCCAAGTCTTACAGTGGCCGACAAGCTTGTTCAAGAGGATCAGAATCCAGCCGTAGTGCATGAAGTGGGCATGATTAATGGAGCCTTAGCTTTATTAGGCAATGCCAATTACAAGAATAATCTGACCAGAAGATTTATCAGGTGAGAAATAAATTGGAAATATTCTCACCTATGTTCAGAGAAAGTGCCTATGACAAGATTTCTGTTCGGGAATGATCTCTCTCAATCGGCAAAACAAATTGAAGAGTCTGAAAAACTCAGGAACAAGTTTTCTTAGAAGAAACCCTTCAATTAATGGAAATTTGGTACTGGAAAATTTGGTGGAGCCAGGGCAAGAGCGAACCCTGGTAAAACCCCCTTCTGAGGATTCTCATCCAGATTCCACCCTTACAGTTATCGGAAATCTGGCTTCAGAGAGACAAGTGTTTACCAGGTGGGAAGTTCCAAAAAACTCCCAAAGTCGGGGTCTCAGCAATCCCCAACAAAAACTCAGGTAAATCTAGGTTTTGTTGCAGGTAAACTTTCCAGTTATGGTCAAGAATGGCATTAGATTACAAGTGACCCAGTTATTTTGGAAATTATTCAAAATTGCTACCTTGACATTGATGTTAATAATATTCATTTATTCTCTGAGGGTATTGAATGTGATTTTAGTAAAGAGGAGTCACAATTATTGATCAGGAAATTTATAAATTGTTAACACTGAAGGTTACCAAATGAACTCAGAGAGCGGATGGTCAAGTTATCTCGCCAAAACTTTTGAGAAAGAAGAAGAATGGAAAATTTGGGATGGTTCTTAATCTGGAGAAGTTGAATAAACACATTCCTTACAAACATTTTAAAATGGAAAATTTTGAGAAGGCAATTAGAATTATTAATAAAGGGGATTACATGGTTTCTGTGGATCTCAGGCATGCATATTATTCGTTGAAAATTGCAGAACAGCAGAAATTTTTGTTTCAAATGGAAAGGTCAGATTTACCAGTTTACCTGCCTATGGAAAGGTCAGATTTACCAATTTACCTGCCTATGGAAAGGTCAGATTTACCAATTTACCTGCCTATGGAAAGGTCAGATTTACCAATTTACCTGCCTATGGAAAGGTCAGATTTACCAATTTACCTGCCTATGGAAAGGTCAGATTTACCAATTTACCTGCCTGTCAAATGGTGTTGCAGAAGGTCCTTGTTTATTTACTAAATGAAACCCATTTTTGCTACCTTAAGGGGATTCAGTGTCAGGATGTTATAGGTGTATTGCTGAAACCGTAAAATTATTGAGGAAATTAGGGTTTTGTATAAATAAGGGGAAATCTGTGTTAGAACCCACACAGTCTATCAAATATTTTGGTAATGTTATTGGCTTGGTGAAAATGAATGTATCTCTTCCAGAAAGAAGGTATGAGTAAATAATGCCAAGTTGTGCAGCTTTAATGAACAAAACGTGTGAGGAAATACGAGAGGTAGCCAGGGTAATTGGTCTCCTGGTTGTAGCAATTCCGGCTGTAGAATGGGGGAAACTTCATTACAGGAAGTTGAGGTCAGCAAAAATTGTGGTGTTAGAGAAAGAAAAGGCAAACTTTGAGAGTTGGATGATAGTTTGAGATGAAATGAGAAAGGACTTACTGTGGTGGTTCCAGAATGTGAAGCTACGATAGATTTTTTTTTAGATCAGTGTGTATACATATGTATCAATTTTAGGTTGGGGTGTTTGTTTGAATAATCAGCTGATTAATGGTAGGTGGTCTGTGGATGAAAGGGAGTTACATATTAATGCCCTTGAACTCAAAGCTATTCTGTTTGCCTTGTGCTCATTTAGATCTCATCTCACCAACAAGCATATTGAATTTTTTTGTGATAACACCACTGCAGTAAATTTTGTAAATGAGATGGGAGGCACTATATCTATTATGTGTAAAGACATTTCTGCTGAAATATGGGATTGGTGTTTGAAAAATGGAGCGCGGATTACTTGTTCTCACAACCCGGGCAAGGATAATATAAGGGCAGATGATTCATCAAGGAAGTTTAATGACAGACATGAATGGAAATTAAATGAGAACATTTTCAGGGATTTGTGTAAAATCTTTGGGACTCCTTGTATTTGTATCTAGGTTTTGCTCATGGAACCTTGACCTCGATGCGGAACATTATGATGCTTTTTCAATCAGTTGGGCACAATTTGAGTTTGTTTATTTGTTTCCTCCTTTTGGCCACATTGACAGGTGCCTGAAGAAAATAAAAGCGGAAGAAGCGAAAGGGTGGTTTATAGTGCCCCTGTGGACATCACAGCCATGGATGGGGATGCTTTTGAAGATGCTTGTTGCCAATCCATAAATCATTACGAGGTGGAGGAACATGCTGACACATCTGTCAACAGTGAAGGAACACTCGATCATGTGTCACAACAAATTAATGGCATGTCTATTGTCAGGAAACAGCTCCGAGACCAAGGCATATAGGCGTCTGGTGCAGATATCATCACCTCCTCCTGGAAATCGGGGACAGCGAGACAGACCACATATTCAGCGATGGACTAACGTTTGTGGTCGGGGAGAAATTGATCCCATTAATCCCAATGTAGAAGATATTGTAAATTCTTTGGCTGAAATTTTCCACACAGGTGGGATACATTTGCATTAACACAGCCCGGGAGCCCTTTCTGTGCTAGAAATTGTTGTGGAAGGTTGCAGAGCAGGAAATCATCCTCTAGTCAATAGATTTCTGAGGGGTGTATTTAACTTGAGGCCGTCAAAACCCAGGTATTCAGGGACCTGGGATGTTTCACCAGTACTACAGAAACTTAAGGAGTAGGAACCTCTTCACAGCATCTCTCAAAAATCTTACCTTGAAACTAGTAATGTTGATGGCTCTCACACAAGCGGCGAGAGTACAAACTTTACATTTATTAGTCATTAAGAACATAAAGATTGAGCAAGATAATATTTGTGTTTGGTTAGGAGGCAACATTAAACAATGTAGACCAAAATATAATGTTCACTTTCTTAATTTTAAGGCTTATGTCACAGACAAATGGTTGTGTGTATATAACATCTTGAAAATGTATATTAATAAGACTAGAGTTCAGGTGCCAGTCCGGGGAATGTGAAGATAGACAGTATCAGTTTTATCAAACCACACAAATATGTTTCAAAGGATACAGCTGCACAGTGGATTAGGATGATGTTATTAATGTCAGGTATTGACATAAATACATACTTAGCAGGCAGTGTACACTCAGTGGCAGTGTCTAAAGCTAAGGCCATGGCAGTCCCTATTGCACATAAAATGGCAAAAGGAAATCCATCTTTGCTAGATATTATGATAAAGAAATTGCAAGTGAGAGGGATCTTTTCCAAGATGCGGTACTGGAGTATTTCATATATTTAAGTTTCTTAAGACACTATAAAACATTCAGATGTTGTGAGGTGAAATTGCTATATTGATGGAACTTTACAAGGAGAGGTGTTTTATTTCTCTTTCAAGCATAGCATTAAAGTATATATTCCTTAGTTGCTTTTGTAGTATGGGTTCTATCAATTTACAAAATTATGCAAGAGTTTACAGTATATTTCATTATTATAATTTATTATTGTGTTCCAAGGAAGTATGCTATTTATCAGTACATGGCAGTTTAGAGGGTAAGGTGTTTCATTTACCTTATCTAAAAATTGGTTTTCATAGTTTTGTGGGTTCCACAAATTAATACAAACATAAGGATAAGGTACGACCCCCCACATGGCTTTAAAACCTATTGGGGAACCGCCCTCCAGCAGAAATGTGATTTACTTAAGTAAAATTTAACAGATACATGAGACACTGTAGGTCATTTGAAATGTGCTTGTAAGTTTATGAAGCAAATCACTTCTGCTGGAAGGGAACTTTCACATGCCCGCCACTCCCACCCTACGGGTGACAGGAGAAAGTGATAACGTGATGTAGAAGGCAGTTACTTGGGGATTTAGACTGTCATGTGGGGGGTCGTACACTTTAAAGTCTGACCGTGCGGGGCAGTGGGCATATCTTATGTTAAAGCTCCCTTCCAGCAGAAGTGATTTGCTTCGTAAAATTACAAGCACATTTCAACTGACCTACGGCAAGTCTCATGTACTTCAATTTTGCATCCAAACATTGAAAAAGGTGGGTCTTCATGATCCCCCATTAGCACTTGTGGTCATGCCACTATTCTGAATGAGTAGTAGTTCAGTTCAGTTAGATTTGTTGAGTTAAGCTCTGCCTGGGCCTTTTCTCTAGAGTGGCCTGGCCTGTGTCAGCTATTTCTAATGAATACCAATGTCATACCTCTTTATAATTGGACTTGAGTAAATATTATACATGGAGAATCAAGATTTCAGAATGTTTAACCAGGTATCATGAAAAAGTAACCTTGGAAAATATTTGTAGATGAGTCATCCTAATTCATATCCCATCGGCAGTACATATCATCATTATTAAATACAAAATCAGTATTTTTCTGAGATTTTATTTTAAAATACATTTACAAAACAATGCATATACAATGGCATGTACAATAAATAACTTAAATAAAAATATCCATATACTGCAATCTTAGTTTTTTTGCAAATAAAAACATCAAAAGGTTTTGAGGAACAAGACATACTGTTTTCATTATGTGCATTTTCTGTGGTAGTGCTATGATGGATATGTAGTAAGTACACATTACTTTCAACCACTACAGCCATGTCAATAAATTAAAATGTTTTTTTCTTTTCTTTTTTTTTCTTAAATACCTACTTTTAATATAAATCAAGGTGTTTACTATACTATTATAATCTTAACAGGTTTGGCAAAATCACAGCCTGTATCACAGCTCAGCTAAATGAATTTAGGATACAGCTCTAATGGAGCTTCTACCAATATACCAATGTTTTACTTAAATGAAAACACTTCACACTTATACATTTGCTTATCCCTGAGCCTTGCCGACTTAAACACAATTCTGATTGATGATCTTTACCTATATTTAAACTGATTTTTATTCATATATACTGATATATGTTTGTTTGTTTTTTTGCTTTGAAGTTACTCTACAGTACAATCTGTAAGAGCCCAATCTTTTTTTCTTTTCTGATGTACATTTGGTCATTTTATAGATCCCACACAGGAACCTATTGCAGAAAAAGCTACAGCTGTTAATGAATTCCCTTTTTTTTTATTACAAATTACTATACATATTGCATACACTAACACCATCAATTAATAAAGAAGCCATTTCCATAATTTAAAAATCACATAATACATACAAAACTATAAAAAAAATATTGCCATCAATATAAACTTTAGAAAATTCCATGGCTGAAATGACCAATGTACAATTATGGAAAACTGTAATCAGAAATGTTAATTTTCATTTGATACTAAGGCCAAACATTTTGGTCAAAGCTGGAGTATGTGTAGAAGCAACAGCCAATAACAATGGCAGGTCATTTAGGTCTAAGCCTAAAGCTTTGGTCAGTTCAGGAAGATTGAAAGGACTGAAAGTGGCTTCTGATCCTCTCATAGAGCAAGCAGCCCCACCTAGCAAATACTCTGCCAGTAACTGTGACTTCAGATAAAGCTCACACAGTCTTTCTTCTAGGTGTTGCATAATCTGAAACAAAATGGAAGAATAGTCTTAACACATTTACAAAACTAACTTTTTCAACATTTATATTTTAAATTATTATTATTATTATTATTATTATTATTTTGCTTAATGTGACATTCATTCTTCTGTATACACTTAGCAACAGCAGCTACTTTCTCCTAGTTACCAAAAGTAAGTTATAAATGAAACTATCATTTGTAAAGGTACTCACAAACTGTGGTTCAACTTCCATCTTTGCAAGATCCAAAATGGAATCGGTAATCGCTGACACCAAGGGTGACATTCCAACCCGTAGTCCCACTTGGCTACCAATTCCACTTCGTTCAACAACATATGAATGTGATGAAACTACTTGTACTTCCCTGTGGGTAAAAAAGTACAATTTCAATTAAAACAAAACAGTGTAAATATTTTACATTTTTGTTAAGACTTCAGATATTCATTATTCATTACAAGACTGAAATTCTATCAACATACCAATTATCAGTGTCTGCTACAACTGCTACTGCTTCAGACACCTCAGGATCCAGTGTTGAGTTGTGAGCTGCTGAAGAAAGATCTTGGCGGAGAGCATCCTCCCACTGGCTTGACTGTGTGGTGGCATGAAGTACAAAAACTGAGGAATAATGATCTAGAACTCCACCTAGTAGCGACTCTGCAATCTGGCTGCCTGTTGTGTTCGCACTTGCAGAACTTCGACGAGTTGCACAGGCACACCTACCAAATGAAAAGAACATGAAGAAATCTAAATGACCTCCACCTTCTGATGGTAACTGAAATTCAAAAATAGCAAACTACAGATTCCGAAGGTTGGATTTACAAACTGCAGATTTCATTTAGCAAAGTTTTTCATAACCATGACTTAATAACATAAAAACATTTACTTTAAGATATGAGTACAATATTTGTGCTATTTAACAAAATCTACAGATTAATATCTATTCTTTTTTTTCATGTAATGGTGCCTCGTTCTTTCTTATAAATGTTTTAAGAATGGAAAGTGCTAAAATGTTACATAGTCAGTATTTTTATACACTTTTAAAGAAAAGAGTACTAACAAGAACAAAACCAACTGTAAAAGAATTTAATCAATCAATGAGAGGCATAATCATCATCTAGTTACCCATACCATTTTACATGTCAGTAAAAAATAAATAAATATATAAATACTCTGTATTCATATATACCTGATCATGCAATACATAATTTGTTTCCTGAATTATGCCCTCAAACTTGTAACAAATCACAACAGAGAGAGACTAGTATAACTACCTTAAAATAGTAATTATAAGGAACACAATGAAATTATAATTATTATATATGAATGTTAGTTTCTGTGTTACCATTAAAATGTAAACTAATTAAAAAAGACAGACAGAAAGCAAAAAAAAGCTGGAAAAAACAACTAAATTAATCAAGAAAAGTAAACAAAATGCATTTCAGTTTTTTTTAGATACAATACACAGAAAAAAAGAATGCAAGAAAGAAAAAAGAGATACAGTATATAAAACTTTTAGTATGTACCTTGGTATCTGGATAACCATTGGCTGTTCACTATTTTCATTATTTTCCTGATTAGCATCTTGGACAGCCTCTGGGGTTTTATCAGTGCTGGCAAGTTGCTTGCTCGTCCGTTCATCAAACTCTTCCGTTGATGATGGTATGCAAACAGGGGTTTCCCTCACTGATGAATCCTCTTTTCTTTTGATATCCTTTTTTAAACTGGAAGTGTCTTTACTTTCTGTTACCTGCTCCTCCACAACATCTTTCAATAGTTCAATGTTTGGATAGAGAGGTGTCTTGGAAATGAAGGTACCATTAGTTGGATCACTGTGTCGGCGATGGTGTTTCGTAGTTCGTGCTCTTTCATTTTCAGTTGTAGTACATTTGCCACTCACAGAATTATCACAAACTTGTAAGTCCTTATTTAAGGAAGAATAGTGAGGATAAGAAACTTGTTCTCTCTCTAAGCTTGGAAGGTCACGGGCAGAGGTACGGCCAACATGTCGGATTTTTACTAATTTTCTGGAATCTACAGGAGAGGGTAATCGACCAATAACCTGCACTTCTGATTTTGTCGCTGCAATATTATCAGTAGAACCTTTGGCACCTTGTGTGAAACCCTCAAACCCTATTGCAGCTGCATTAGTAGTTTCCTTCATGTTAGTCCAAGTACTTTCAGGTTCTGAGCTGTTGTTCTTACCAAAATTACTCTTACTTTTCAACCCTTCTAATCTTTCATTTTCACCCAACAAAAACAAAACTTTTCCTCCTTCTTCCACTTCAGGCTGAATATCTCTTGCTGGCACTGTAATCTCAGCTTTTGAAGTTCTTTCTGCATTTTCCATCTTGTTAACATAATTTGAAAGGCTATTTGGTCTGTTTTCTGAGCAGTCTATAGCCTTTTCTTTTTGCGCACTATGACTAACACTACGAGTGGGTGACCTTTTCATACGAGGTAATGTCGTTATATTAACTTCACTCTGTAACTCGTCATTCGGAATATCTCTCCTGTTACATTCTTGAGGTAAACTACAGCATGATATTGTATGTGTCACAGGTCTATCCTTGTATGGTTCTGTATTCACTGTTGATGATGCATGAAATAATTTTTTTACCTTTTCAGCAATGACATCTGGTTGTATGCTTTCTGGGCCAAATGTTTCCCTGTGGTCATCTAGTTCCTGAAGACTGGGGTACAATCGATCAGTAGAAGGTTCTCTTGCTGATCTTGAGAGAAAGCTTGTTAAGCTTGAAGGACTTGTTTTACTTGGGCTATAATCATTTCCAGATGATGATCCAAGTGCTGCAAGATTGGTTGATGTTTTACAGGTAGATAAAGTTCTAACACTATCATGTGATGTCCTCAAAATATCAGTTTCTGGTTTCCATGTTCTTGTTTCTTTACTATGTATGAGCTCTTTTACTGCACTACCACTTGCTTTATTGGATGAATCACCTTTTGTTTCACCTATGACAATTTCCACATCATCATTGAGCATCCACTTGGAAGTCTGATCAACATCCCGTCTGTTGGGATGTTGAATGGAAGAGTCTGAATCATTACTGGTTATTGGCTTTGGTTCATCACCTCCAGAGTAGCCTACATGTCCAGGACCCCAGTCTGCTGGCAACTCTCCACTCCCTCCCCTAAGTTCTGTGGAATGAAGCTTGTTACTACGACCATCACGGGTCATCCTCCAGCTCCGACGAATGCTGGGGTCACGCTGCAGTGTGGCTGATGAGCTTTGTCTTCCTTGTGACAGATCCCTCTGTGAATCTCTTCGACCATCTACAATGGTGATGACTGATGCCACAGAAGAAGTACGAGAGAATGTGGGCTGTTGTGTCTCTCCTTCTTGGAAAGGCTGGATATCTTGTTCAACAACCTGTGGAAGAAAATTAATTCATGATTTTCATATAACATGAAGAATGCATACACTATATATTTTTATCTCATAATTATAAAATAGAGGGCTAGTTGCTATAAAACGATTTACAATGTAAAATGTGAAATTTAATAAAATAACATTCTACTAAAACATAAGATCCCACAAAAAATATATCATATCTGAATATATACCTTAAAAACACAAATATGTATGAAGAACTTGTAACCTACCTGAGAGCACCTGATAATGTAAGAGAGGATAGTGAGCAGCTGAGACAGAAGGGAAGCATTCGAGCCTACTAAGAGAGTACGAGCAGCTCGAGGAGGATAACCTACTGCCCCACTCAGCTCACACAGCTGTGCCCATACAGCATTATATGGATGTGACTCACTCAGACGTTCAACCTGTGGACAACCCTTGTCAACTCCACAATACATACTAGCAGGATGTTATCATAAGAGTAATTCCTATGGAAGATTCTCATATATTCAGTGTAATATGTGCACTTTTCAATTAAATAGACAGTAGGAAGCATGTTCCACATACCAAAGATGCATGTTCAGCAGACACCTGAGGCACCTGGGATGAGGTGTTGACAGGATGATCCCCTGGGGCCACTGTTGACACCCAACCCAGGTGGTGGGTTAATACTGCTGTTAGCAATTTGCTCAAAAAGCTGAAATTGTGTCGATAATTACTTATAATCCCAGATCCCTTTTACTGTTACCATCTTCAAGCATAATTTGAACAAATGGCTGCAAAAACATCAGATGTACTATTCAATAACCACTACTGAAATTTATTCACATTACCAAAAAAAAAAATAATAATAATAACACTTACAAGTTAGTCTGCTTTGTATCAAAAGTCATGAGTGCAGAAGAGAGGGTGTTCACAAAGCTTGTGCACAGTAATTGGCGGTCACTGTGAGATGGTTTGCCCAGGAGTCCCAACCACACTGGCCTTGGTAACCTTGGGGCACTAACCAGGTCCAATAAGTCCTATCAAGCAAAAATAATAACTATGACATACACCCAAAAGTGAAATTTGAATTCATGTATGCTTATGTAAGCATACAGGTGTGTGTGTGTGTGTGTGTGTGTGTGTGTGTGTGTGTGTGTGTGTGTGTGTGTGTGTGTGTGTGTGTGTGTGTGTGTGTGTGTGTGTGTGTGTGTGTGCATGCGCGCGTGTGCGCTGTGTATGCATGCAGGTACGCATGCATAAATGTTTTTATGTGTGTGAATACTTTGCATGTGTGCAGGTGTATCTGTGAATGACTTTTTGTGTGTGGTGTATAAAAATAGATTTGTAAGCAAAAATGGAAATTATCATCAAAATAGTTACATATCAAATAGCAATATCTGTAAAACAAATAACAAAACAAACCTGTTCCAGCTGCATTACAGCTTGGTGTGTTGCAGAAACAAAAGTACGACGATGCATGTATGCTAAATCAAGGGAAGACTGCAATCTATTCACAGATGCTTCAATAACACCAAGATGAGCAAAAATCCACTCCTCCACCTGCCTGTTAAAAACATTATTCAAATTCTTTTAAAAATTCAAATATTCAGCATCATATGAAAGATATATGTATATTAAGCATTGACCTGTTTACTCTAGGAGGGTATGTATACTGGAATTGTTAATGTTAATAAATAACTTTATTTGAACATAAATGGCTCAAAGTTTGTTTTTTTTTTTCAATTTTTTTTAAATAAGTCCTCTTTCTTTTCTGATATTAGCATTGTTTAGAATATTGTCTTAATAATGATGAAAATAAGGTAAAAAATAATCATAATGATCATAATAATTTAAAAAATAATAATAATTTAAGACAACAATAATAATAAAAAATATCAATAATAATAATAGCAGTGGAAATAAAACTGACTCAACTAAAATTACTGGAATGAAGTAAAAATGGAAGAAAGGTAAGCAACTGACTCCTTGGTGCCTAAGTAATTATGAAGCCATCTGCACATGAGCAAATATATAAAAATGAAAGGAGAGAGCATCTGCAGTTAACGTATCTACCTAGGTAACACTAATGCTTTTCATACTGCTTAGTTTTACATGCTTTTGATAATACATGATGTTGCACAACTATAAGTTTGGTTACCTCTGCCAGTCAGCATGTCCTCCAACTTCTATCATTACAGCAAGACCCAGACGTGTCAACCTGTGTGGATGTTGAGAGGTTGTTCCTACATCATCTCCACTTTCTCCATCTCGTCCCAGTGCTTCTAAGGAAGTGTTGACATTTCTTAAAAACCTACGTTGTAAATTGTTGAGGCTTCCTGAGTGCTTAAGGCTATTACCTGAACCTGGAAGTAAATATACGACTCATGAACATGCAATTAATATAAATTTTGTAAATAAAAAGGCATTTCACAAAGTCACTTAATAAAAAGGTCTGCAAAATAATGCTGCCCAGCCCTTAAATATATAACAAAAAGAAATACAGATTGCCAATAACCTTTATGACAGGCAATGAAAAAAATATTGAAAAGGGTGCTGATTTTTATCTGCATCTCATTCAAGTCTTAATAAAAACGAAAATTATCAGCTTTTAACATCAGCAATTAATTTCTTTAGACTTTTACTTTTTAAGAGTAAATACAATCATTGCTTCCTTCTTTTCTTCTTATAATAATGCACTTGTCCCTCATTCTAGCACCAATTCTAATCTGATCAGCTTACCTTGTCTAGATGATGGTGTTCCCTGTGGAGTGTTTGGTATGGATGTTGGAGAGAGGAAGGACCCACAAACAGAGGAGTAGGGAGAAGGAGGTCCCCCAAAGCCAGAGTCCCCTTCACTATTAGAGGTGCTTAGGATGTGTGAAGTGTCTGTGGCCCATGCAGGACCACCTCCAGCTATCCCCCAGGGCATGTCCAAGCTCTCAGTTCTAGAGATTGCTGTTTCACTTACTGAGCTAATTGAGCTACTAAATGATGAATCTTCTATCCCTTGGTCGCTGATGAAAAAATAATATAGAGGAACAGCATAAGTTGTTATTTCTGGACTTTTAAGAAACATTTAAACTTCAAGATTTACAACTCTGACATGTATGCATACCAAATGTTTTTCTCATTCTTGTGTAATGGTATTTGTATAGGCAGTTATTTTGCTGTACCAGCCAAATGCCCCAAATATCTGGTCTATATCACTTTGAAACAGGGTGTTAGCAAAAACATTTACCTGCTTGTACATGACTGCTTTAAGTTGGAGCGTGGTGCAGGTGATGTGCGTGACAGGAGGATGCGCTGAGGACTCTGCATCAAGTGCAGCTTAGAACATGAGCCTCGGTATGCCAAAGCTACAGTACCAAAAACCAGTTCCCCTAGAAGCTTTGTGTCACTCTCTTGTTTCTGGTACTGTGAAACAAATCACAAAATTATTAATAGAAATAGTAGCTCAAGACAATATATATTAAAAAAAATCATTACAAATTTCTAATTACTTCATTATAAAATGAAAATGGTTTGCTTCTTTGTAAACCCTAGATGTAAGAGTAATATTCAAACCATCATTTTATATATGCCTTTAAATATCATGATCACTAGAACAAACGGCAAACAAAGATTTTAAATGAGTGGATAATTAATGAAATTTACATGACACACTGGCTTCCACATGCAAGTCAGAACAATTAATTTTCCGTAAATGAGTGGACAAGGTTATTCAGAAATAAAATTCTACATGCTAAAATTTAAAAAGTAATACCAGTCTACATAAATTATGCTGGAAAATGATAAACAGCTAACAGGAAGTAGCAAAATACTATAAATAATTCAATATTAGAAAAGGAACTTCATGATATTCTACAACCAAAGCCCTCTTACCATTGACTACAATGCAATAAATATATGAAGAAACAAATAAGTTTGAATGAACAAACACCTCATATAAATGTGGCTCCATACCTGATATCCATATCCATTGCTTATTTCTGCAAATGACTCAGACTTGGAGCTGGAGGAGGTCGCAGAAGACTTAACATTACATGCTGAGCCCTTGTTGGGTGTAAGGTGAGTTGCTGATCCAGCCGATGTATTTCCTGTTGACTGAGAGGAACCAGTCGAAAAAGTACTCTTGAAGAGTGTCTTGCATGAGGGCATGGCTGGTGAGCAGTCAGGTATGGGGATCCGTACCACTGTCTTGGAATCATACAGTAATTTTCGCCCTCTTGTGTCACACTCCCGAAACAGCAACACCCTAATGCCATTTCTTTGGAGGTTAAATGGAGGGGCAACACATCCTGGCTGGTCCCCAGGGCTGGAAGGCAGAATGGAATCAATGGTGGAATGACAGGCACTCACATTGTCAGGAGCAGTCTCTTCCGTACTTTCTTGTGAACATTGTTTAAAGGTCCAGAGTGGCAGTACTTGCATCTTATAAGTATTAGCAAGACCGCCACTATCTTGTTTACCAAAATCTAAGTCCATATTCTTTTTTTTCCCATTTTGATAGAGACAGGTCTTTCGATATAGCTGATGCAATCTTGTCACAAATGGCAAAAGGACATCACCAAAGCCTGACATTCCGTTCAGATTTTCAACACAATTTTGACACATTTCTCAATATAATATCCTGATCATGTAAATAAGTTCATGTTTCTGATGTCACATATCAGACTCACAAAAGCATAAATTGAACTTTTCATTATTTTTTTTTCAAGTTTTCAATTCATCCAATTAAAAGGCAGTACCCTATACTCACAGAAAATTGCATACATGTAAAAATCATTTATCATCTGCCATCCATAATAATAAAACACATCTTAATATCTGCATCACATTTACTATATACTCTGATTCATTTATAAGTGGGTGAGAGCCTAGCAGAGCTCCTCTCCCTTTGGCAACTACAAGGTGACTGCAGTTTCAGCCTCCCCTTGGCACATATAATAGCTAACTGGCAGCCTTCCCAACCTGATTCCTGTCATGTAGGCCCCTTTCTACACTGAAGGGTTCTATCTCAAGTTGCACTAAGAGTCTCTCTACTGTAGAGATTTATGTAGATTTCAACCTAACAACATAGGATTTTATGTCACTACACTTCAGACATGTGGAGTCCCTTCCCTTCAAATACGTTCTTATACGATTACCATTATAAATATTACAGATCAGTATACTTGTGGCTAAATACTGACAACAATACACAGTAAATTAAACATCATATGGTTATACAAATGCATAAACAAGTAATAGTGAACAAAAGTGTGTGTGTGCTGGGTGGGGGAATGTTACAATTCTGTGTTATATTCTTCCATAGTAATGCATGTTCAGCAATGTAAAATAGTGAGTTACTCATGAAAAGCTGCCAATATGTGTATTAGCACATAGGAAAGGCAGATGTGTTGTTATTAAAGACTTTATTTTTTTTTTACTCAACTGTAACTACATTCTACTGTCATTATAATTGTATTCATTGTTTTACACATGGTCACTGTTTTCTACCTGATGGAGATTATAAATGCATTACTTTCCTTCAAAAGCTCTTACATTTAAATTCAATTACCATCTTTATACTTAATTATGAACTTAAATGTTTGTGTAGCTATCACAATTTAGTGATTTTTATTGCATCTTATTGTAGCTAAGTTATAAACTGTGGGTAAAGTTTTTTGTATTAGTATTTCAGTCTAAATAGTTTAAAGATACGTGTTTATGCTTCAAGTTATAATGAGATTCATACAGTTAATTTATGGACAACAAATTTATTACAAGTTTCAATTATTTAAATGATGTTACTTAACTAGTAATAATGTAATTATTACCATGTCTAACTGTTGTATCTATGTACATTTGTGGTCAATAAAGATCTATCTATCTATCTGTGTATGCATTTGTGTGTCTGCATGTGTGTGGACGTTGGCATGTATGTGCATGTGAATGTAGGCGTGTATATATTAATGTGTATTAATGCGTGCTAATGTGTGCAAATGTGCATGTGCATGTGCATGTAAATGTGCGAGTGCATGTTTGTGTGCATGTACATGTGCGAGTGCATGTTTGTGTGCATGTACATTTGCGAGTGCATGTTTGTGTGCATGTACATGTGCGAGTGCATGTTTGTGTGCATGTACATGTGCGAGTGCATGTTTGTGTGCATGTACATGTGCGAGTGCATGTTTGTGTACATGTGCGAGTGCATGTCTGTGTACATGTGCGAGTGCATGTTTGTGTGCATGTGCATATGCATGTGCGAGTGCGAGTGCATGTGCATGTGCATATGCATGTGCGAGTGCATGTGCATATGCATGTGCGAGTGCATGTGCATATGCATGTGCGAGTGCATGTGCATATGCATGTGCGAGTGCATGTGCATGTGTGTGTGCATGTGCATGTGCGTGTGTCTGTGCATGTGGACGTATGTGTCTGTGGGTGTGACTCCTCACAATATTTCTAGACTTAGAAACGTATGAATAGCATGAAACATCTAGCAAACAATGACTCTATATTGGTCATGTAATATCTGTGTTCTGCAAGTTTTACATTTCTTCGCTTGTGAAGCTCAAGAATTACAATCGTAACGCAAGCGAAGACCGAAACCCACTTCCCTTTCCCAATCCCAAAAGGACAAACCGAGCAGACACAAGAAAGCCAAATAAAAGCCGCGGCCGGCTCCCTGGCGACGGTGATTCTCTGCCTTGGAACGACCAAGGCGGTCGTGCTCGCTGCGGCCTCGCCCACGGTACGAATACTTGGGCGCTCACGTGAGCCTGCCCCCCGCGGCCCACTCCCTCGCTTCCCGGGCCGACGCTCACGCCTCGTAATCATGCTCCTTACTGCAGGGCGCGGGAAAAACACGCACACGCAGAGTTGTAGACAAACAACCGGACACACAAGCTTGGTCCACAATTCAATTTCTCGGGAAATTATATCTCATTTCCCCTTAAGGACCTTGCAATTTTGTAGTCTATCGTAGGTTGTTACAGTAACAAAATTCTTATACTTGTTTTTCTTTTTCTACCCCGTTGTGTAAATTATTCCTTTTATTAGTTACTCAAAGCCCACACGACAAAGCCAACACTAAAGACATCATATTTGTGCGAACAAAGAACGCTGTTCCTAATCTCAGCAACAGGTCTCCTTCGAACGGCTGACGGGATGTGCTTGAACTGTCGCCAAAAACTTCCGATTTTATAAGTATGCGCGCACTTTATACACATGCAAACATACATACATGTACCCCACATACACGCAAACTGCACTCCACGTGAAACAACAGCAGTCCAAAAGTCCTAACAAGCTTTCTACGGCCACTCCCATCGGGTTTCCACTTTAACCAGGGCACTGTCACCTCCATTTCAAAAGTGTCCGGTTAACGTTTGACTACAACTAACTGTGACATTCCTTTCCTTTCGTCCATTCCCAGGGCAAGTGTCAAACCCGTGCCCCCAAGCGCTGCCTTTTCTCTCCTGCCAAGACAACCCATGATACAAAGGGCGCTGCCAACCTCTTAGATCAGCGCCTCGCTCCAGGTGTCTCAACTAATGAAATACAAAAGCTGACAACCTCCTATTTCTAGGGCAGCAGATGGCATTCCTAACAAAGGGGGAACTCGGACACGCTTCATCCTCTAGCCCTTTAACACACACAAAAAAACTCAATTAAAAATATGCACCTTTATCTATGCATATATATCTGTTGCTATCTATTCACACACATACACACACACAAGCTGTTACAATCGCGTTTCTCTTTAAAAAATCAACTGTTGGTATTTGTTTTTGGCTGCAATTAGGTAACTGCCACATGACCTGTCGTTTGAATATATGCATAAATACAAACATACATACACATATACGTGTAAAAACAAAACAAAAAAGCATACAAGCTTCACATTGACTGTGTCTCACGAAGCCAGTCACTTTAACGAAACACAAACATACACACAATCACACACACACACAAACACACGCCAAGTTGAGGCACCTGACTGTGACGTCACACTGTCCCGTGACACTCTCGCCAAGTCATGCTGCTCCCCCGGATTGTTATCATAGGTGTATGTAAACGCATGACCAATTTCTTCGCTTGCTTGTTATCTAATCTCGGTGCCAACGCGTGGGTCATGCCCACATGGGTTACCTTCCGAGCTGACGGTGCAAATGTCCTGACGTGTCATCTAACACCGAAACATTAAAAACACTACGCTAAAAGATACACCCGTAAGCTAAGTGATACACACCGCGATATTCGAATGATACATAATGACAGAACGACGCGACTACAACAGCAAGGACTGCCAAACCAAGTCAGGCGCCGAAAAAAACAACAACGAAATTAGGTAGTTTAGGTTAGAGACACGAGTGTGCCGCGTGGTGTGCTGTTCACCTTTCGTTTTTATTCTGTCTTCTTATTCGCCTCCCCCTCTCGTGCTAGCCGCCTCTATTCTAGTATTATCATTAACATCATTATTACTACTACTACCACTATCATTGTCATTTTTATTACATTAGGTATTTCATCAGTATTAGCATAATTTCACCATCATCTTACTACCATCGTCATTGTTATCATTAGTTGATATTACGATTATCGCTATCATCATCATCAATTGCATATGTATTTTTACCATATCAATATCAGCATTCGAAACTGCATCATTACTAGTGCTATTATTATTGCCCGCTCTCTTTTTTCCCTCCTTCCCTGTCGTTCCTCCCTTTGCCCTCTTTCTCTTTCATTGTTTGTCTACCTCTTTCTCCCGATTTCTCTCTCTCTCTCTCTCTCTCTCTCTCTCTCTCTCTCTCTCTCTCTCTCTCTCTCTCTCTCTCTCTCTCCCTCTCTCTCCCTCTCTCTCCCTCTCTCTCTCTCTCTCCCTCTCTCTCCCTCTCTCTCCCTCTCTCTCCCTCTCTCTCCCTCTCTCTCCCTCTCTCTCTTCCTTCCTCCCTTCCTATCTCTTACTTTCTCCCTCCCTATCTCTCTCTTCCTTCCTCCCTCCCTATTTCTCTCTTTCTCCCTCCCTTCTTATCTCTTTCTTTCACCCTCCCTTCCTTTCTCTCTTTCTCCCTCCCTTCCTTTCTCTCTTTCTCCCTCCCTTCCTTTCTCTCTTTCTCCCTCCCTTCCTTTCTCTCTTTCTCCCTCCCTTCCTTTCTCTCTTTCTCCCTCCCTCCCTTTCTCTCTTTCTCCCTCCCTCCCTTTCTCTCTTTCTCCCTCCCTCCCTTTCTCTCTTTCTCCCTCCCTCCCTTTCTCTCTCCCTCCCTCCCTTTCTCTCTTTCTCCCTCCCTCCCTTTCTCTCTTTCTCCCTCCCTCCCTTTCTCCCTTTCTCCCTTTCTCCCTCCCTTTCTCCCTTTCTCCCTCCCTTTCTCCCTTTCTCCCTCCCTCCCTTTCTCTCTTTCTCCCTCCCTTTCTTTCTCCCTCCCTTTCTCTCTTTCTCCCTCTCTTTCTCTTTTTCTCCCTCCCTTTCTCTCTTTCTCCCTCCCTTTCTCTCTTTCTCCCTCCCTTTTCCCTCCCTTTCTCTCTTTCTCCCTCCCTTTCTCTCTTTCTCCCTCCCTCCCTTTCTCTCTTTCTCCCTCCCTCCGTTTCTCTCTTTCTACCTCCCTCCCTTTCTCTCTTTCTACCTCCCTCCCTTTCTCTCTTTCTACCTCCCTCCCTTTCTCTCTTTCTACCTCACTCCCTCTATCTCTCTTTCTTTTTGTCTCTCTCCTTCCCCCCCCCCTCCCTTTTTTGTCTCTCTCTCTCCCTCCCTCCTCTCTTTCTCTCTCTCTTCCCTCCCTTTTTTGTCTCTCTCTCCTTCCCTCCCTCCCTTTTTTGTCTCTCTCTCCCTCCCTCCCTCTCTCTCTTCCCTCCCTTTTTTGTCTTTGTCTTCCTCCCTTTCCTCCCTTTTTTGTCTCTCTCTCCCTCCCTTTCTCTCTTTCCTCCCTTTTTTGTCTCTCTCTCTCCTTCCCTCCCTTTCTCTCTCTCTCCTTCCCTTACTCTCTCTCCCTCTGTCTGTCTGTCTCTGCTTCTCTCCCTCTCTCTCTCTCTCAGATTCAACCTAAACCCTTTCTGGAAAAGCTGTTCCCTCTAAATTCCGGCAATCTCTGCATCCTTTCCTGTGAAACGCGCTCTCGCCGAGTTCA
>NC_091558.1:12617717-12627717 GCF_042767895.1 Penaeus vannamei | reverse complement strand
TTAGAAACAATCCCTCACAGGCGACAAACTGTCACGCATTAGTCCTCGACAGACTGCGCCAGACAGTGAAAGACGAAGGGAAACGAGAGCTGAAGAAGATTTACAGAGAGGAGTCCAGTTTTGGACCAGCTTCGAATTTGCTTGGGAAATCGAAGGTGCGTGTGGACAAGGTCTTCACCATGATAGAAATCAAGCAGGAGGGCTCACAAACACACGAGTTCATTCAGTATAATGAACTTCTCACAAAGGCGGAGGAGAGACGAGGACAAAATGGGAAAGCCTGTTCCGTGTTGCTCATTGAAGGGCCTGCGGGTGTTGGCAAGACAACCCTCACAAGGAAGATGATAAGTGACTGGGCCTCAGGCACTAGCTCCATGGAGACTCTCGCTGATTATGATTTTGTGTGTTTAAGTAGGTGTCGAGACGAAATCCATTCCCTTGGCCAGCTCCTTGGCACCTTGATGCCCAAAACTAAAAATAAAGTCCAAAGTGAACATGATATGGTTTTATACATATCTAATAACAGACTCATGTTCATTGTGGATGGGCTCGACGAGATGAACTCAGCATCGGATAAAGTGCTGAGAGAAATCATGGGGATGAGCAGAACCGATGACATCACTGTTCTCTGCACAACACGACCCAACAAGGTACTTGACTTCAACAGATATGTGCTAGACAACTTTGACATTATGCATGTCAAAGTTTTAGGCATAGAAGAGAACAAACGTGGAGAGTTTGTAAGAAATTACAGCTTGGCATTACAAGACCCAGGCACCATGAACAAAGACATCTCTGGTCTCCTCCAGTATCTGGCAAGAAAAGACAGCCGGATGCAAGCCCACTGGCGGTTCCCCTTCAACTTGGTCCTCGTGACAATATTATGGTTCTTTGACCCACAAGCTGTGAACAGTCTGACCACGGCAACGGAACTCTTCATGAAGACACATGAGTTGTGCATAAAAAGATTGCTTCAGAGGCTATCTGACCATCAAGAAACAAGAACCGTGGACCATACAGAACTGAAACAAAAAATTGAGAAGTTCCTGAAAGTGTTCTACAGAGAGGCATTTATTAACCATCATGGTAATGCCATAGTTTTGTCTAAGACTTCAGTGCAGAGGCTCATGGAGTCATGTCACCTTCTGAGCCTCCCGCCAAAGGAGGTTCTTGGAGCCTTCCTGATCCTGACAGCTTCTCTGACAAATGCTGATGAAAAGCACAGCTTCCCGCACAAGGGCCTTCAAGACTACTTTTCAGCCTTGCACATGATGGAGATTCTTCTGGCACATGAATCGGGATATAACATTCCCAGTATAATATCTGAGGTTGAGACTGTTCTGCTCCGTAAAGATGTTCCCCAAGATGTCAGAAGGTCTGTCATTAAAGATTGTAATAAAACACTACAAAAATGCCAACGTAGGTCAGCTAAGAAACTTCCAAGCATCCAGTGTGTTCTGGCAGAAGCCATCAAAGAAGCTGCCATGTACAATGGCCAAGAGGAGGAAGGGAAGGACTTGGCAAAATATCAGAATATCATTATCCACCTCACCGGTCTCCTTCACCTTAGAGGAAAGCTTCTGGCTGAGGTTTCATCAAAGAACCAAAATGTTTTTCAGCGTCTTGCTAGTGGCCTTAACCAGAGAAGAGTGGCAAAGGACAGACCCACTGAGCTTGTGAAATTACTCAAGGCCACTGGTATTCGGGATACATCTCAGTGGCTGGACTTGCTCTCCGAGGTCAAGTGCGACAGCACAGTAAGTGAAGTATTTGCCAAGGCAATGGATCTCACGCAACGGATATGGATAAGAGATGGACATTTAGCTGCATTCCTGCGTGTCCTGAGCCACGCACGCCCGTCTTCCTTGATCCTGGACATCAGCGGCGACCCCGAGGACATCCCATCCCTTACTGAACTCCTAAGGGCAATGAAAGACAAGACGTGGAAGGTGGAGCTACGGTTCCACCACGACTTCCGACACCCGAGAGCCGGCGGCAGCGTCCTCAACGAAGCGCTTCAGCAAGTTTTCCGAAGGTAATGTGCAGCTTGCCTTTCGAGACCGAAGTGAACTTAATTAATTTAGTATTCATGTGTTTATTATTTATTTTTTATCTATTAGTTATATTCATCTATTAATAATTATTTATGCATTGTTTATTATTCATTTATTTGTTATTTGTCATCTTTCTCTACTCTTATTTTTTTCTAATCTGTTCATTGTTGATTATTTATTGATTTATTCATTACTATTTATTATTCACTATTTGCTATTTATCTTTTATCATTTACTATTTATTGTTTATTATTTATTATCGATTATTTTACTATTTATCATGTATTATTTTTCCAATGTAAGGATAGTATATATACAGAGAGAAAAAGCGAGAGGGGTATATATATGTGTGTGTGTGTGTGTGTGTGTGTGTGTGTGTGTGTGTGTGTGTGTGTGTGTGTGTGTGTGTGTGTGTGTGTGTGTGTGTGTGTGTGTGTATTTTATAAAATAAAAAAGGAATACAAATATAAATATATATGTATATATATACATATATATATAAATATATATATAAATATATATATACATACATACATACATATATATATATATATATATATATATATGAATATACATATATATATATATATATATATATATATATATATATATATATATATATATATATATAGACATATATATGTATATATATATACATATATATATATATATATATATATATATATATATATATATATATATGTATGTATGTATATTATATACATACACATTTGAACATATATACAAGTACATATAGGCATATATATACACATATATGTATATGTACCCATATATATATATATATATATATATATATATATATATATATATATATGTGTGTGTGTGTGTGTGTGTGTGTGTGTGTGTGTGTGTGTGTGTGTGTATGTATATATGTGTGTGTTTGTACATGTGTATATACATATATATTCAATTCTTTATAAATCTTCAGTAGATCATTAACCTGTGCACCGCCAGACATGGAACGTCCTTCTTCACCGCGATGGCGTCCCAAGTGGAATGCTCCGATTCACCGCCTTGTCGCGCTCGGAGTGTGACGGCGCAAAGTGCTATCTGTGTCCTCGCATGTTGCTGTCAACGTGTCACTGCCTGTCGTGAAAGTCGATATTCATTCATTTATTATACTTTCTCAGAAATACATGTACCGGCCCTCCACGAAATATATATATAAAAATGCGTATCGGTTCTTTTCTCAGTTTTGCTCAGAAATGGCTCTAAAATGCGTTAGAAGGCATTTAAATTTTAAAAAGTCCCGATCCTCCCACGACCTTCGGCTAATTCATTCACAGGTCCGTTGCCCCCCCCCCTCCCACCGAATTTCTGAATCCGCTAGTCATTAACTATACTTCTCTCTCCCCTTTGTCACAGATACTGGTCTGCTTTCTATAAATCTCAGGTATTACATCTACCGTAAACAATAAGAAATAATTGATAACGATAATAGGTAAATGAGTTCCTAAGGTGTATCGCGGGTTTGTCCATGCATGTGCGCTGGCTCCATTCAGGAGAGAAAGAAGCAATATCTGTTTATCTTCAAGCCTCTCTCTCCCTCTCTCTCTCTAGAACAAAACTACCAACACTAATACTGTTCCTAGGAATGTTTCATTTTCATGCAAGCCATTTATCTGAGGCAATAATTGCAAAAGTACTCTCATCACTCAGGGATGGCTCACATCACACCATGGGTAGAATCATATTCAAATTTGTTTCCATAAAAGTTCAGTTTTATTCAACCTGCAAACAATATATTGCAAATAACAAATGGCATCAACACAGGAATTTCAAGTCAGTGAGAACTCAAAAACTGTAGCACAGACGCTCTTCTTTCGAGTGATATAGATTGCAATGGATGGCTGTTACAGTATGGGAGCAAAGGACGCAATAGTTTAGGTGCGAGGACAGAAATTTTGATATTCCAGGGTAAATGGATTCCAAAATTTCGTGCTGTGAGGACTTTCCACCCTCAAGAACTGTGTGAGGATTTTGCGTGATAAGGACTTCGAAACTGACTGAGAAATGGGAGAAGAGAAGGGGAAGGAGAGGGATAGGGGCAGTGGTGGAAGAGGAAAGGGAGGAAAAAAGGTGGGAGACAGAGGGAAGGAGCTGAGGGAGACAGGAGAAGGAGAAGCGGGTAGTGAGTAAAAACCCTCTAAGTGGACTACGGAGTGTATGTTACGCGGACAACCACATTATCCGCACAGCCGCGTTATTCGCACAGCTGAGGGTTTCGAAACCGAAGGCGAGACACGCTTCGTCAAGAAGAGTCGGGCGAGGCTCGGCAGAATGAAAAGACGAGGCAAAGAAGAAAGACGAGAGTAATTGATGCAGCTTTCCTTGTTGCAGCCAGACGTCACGAGTGTAGGTCCTGTATTTTCCCGTTTTCTTTGGCCTTTAAAGTGACTGTTAGATCGACTATATTTATGTTCTACTATTATAATCGTTTTTTTACCATATCTATTTATTCGCGGGTTCAGGTGAATGCGAATGTGTGAACTTTTTTAAAATTTAGTATTGCTTGTGTTACTTTTATGACTTAAATTAATGTTGCCATATATTCTAATGGGGCAGGAGGAGAATGGGGAGAGTGGAGAGGTGCTGGGGTAAGGGGGGAGGGGAAGGAGGGGGAATGGGAATGGAGGAGGAGCAATGTGCCATTCTTTCGCATTTTGAGAGAAGGAAAGAGGAGAGGGAAAGGAAAGAGAAGAGGGAAAGAAGAAGGGGGAATAGAGAAAGAGCAGGGAGGAAGTGGAAGGGACATTAGGGAAAGAGTAAGAGGCAGGGGGAGGGGCAAAAGAGAAACAAGAGAAGGGAAGGGCAGGGGGAAAGGGGACGAGTATAAAGCAGAGGGAGTGGAGAAGTGGAAGTGGTAAGGGAGAAAGAGCAAAGGGGAAGGGCAAGGGGGTAATTCTTTACAGTACGAGACCAAGTCCCCAACCCCATGTTACAAAATTTATTCAACTTTATCAAATTGCCGTGGTATATATATATATATATATATATATATATATATATATATATATATATATATATATATACATATATACATATATATACATATATATACATATATATATACATATATATACATATATATATACATATATACGTATATACATATATACATATATATATACATATATACATATATACATATATATATATAAATATATATGCATATATATATATATATATATATATATATATATAAATACATATGTATAAATATATATATATACATATATATATATATAAATATATATATATGTAAATAAATAAATAAATAAATATATTATATATATATATATATATATATATATATATATATATATATATATATATATATATATATATATACCATACCTGTGCGTGCTGTACCGTACCTGTACGGGCTGAACCATATCTATATCTGTGTTCTGACATATTTTTCTTTGTAAATCTTTGGAATATATTTTTCTGGCATATATATGAGTGTTTACTTTTTACTCCTTCAAAATCAATCACCAAAATAACAAACCGTCAGGAAATAATAACATCAAATTAAGCAAACCCCTGACATATAGTGATATGATAAAGTATTGTGGTGAAATGGGTAAAAATGAGTTAACAATTAGGTAATTGTTACATGTCAAATACTGTACAGCGCTTTAGAGTAGTATGGTAGTGAAGAGAGTAAAGAGTGGAGAGCATGTAGAGCACGGCGGGAATTTGCAAAAGGGGGGGGGGGGAGTTAAGGGCATATGGCGATTAGATCAAAGGAAGGGTATGTGTCTGAGGAAAGGAGAGGAACAGTGTATGAGTAAAACTGCAAAAGAGCCATTATGAAACAATCAACAAGTAATATGGGTAGGAATGGTAGTTTGACAAGTAGGGAAGTAGATAAGGGAACAGGGGATGGTGATGAAGTAGTAGGGAAAATGTCATAAGGGGAAGGTTCCGGAGGACATTGTTACGACATAAGGGAGTCCCGTGTGTGTGTGTGGGGGGGGGAGAAGTGGAAGGGGCAAGGGGAAGAGGAGAAGGAAAGGAAGGGGAATGGGCAAGAGAGAAAGAGGAGAGTAAAGAGGGGCAGGGGGAAGCATAAGAAGCATGAGGGGTTGGGGGGTAGGGGGTCAGATGAAAGGAGCAGGGGGAATTGGAAGGGTCATAGAGGGGCAAGGGGCAGGGGGAAGAGGAGAAGGAAGAGTGGGGTAAGGGCAAAGGGTGAAAGGAAGGGGGAGGGAGACGGGCGGGGGGAAGGGGAGAGGGGAAGGGACAGTGGGGAAAGGGGAAGGGCAAAGGGCGCGGGAGAGAGGAGAATGGGCAGAGCGTGAGGTTGAGTAGCAAGCTGCTTTCGGCTCGATTGCCTCGCTTCCTGTGCTTGCGAGTGGGCTACGAGGGTCACCGTGGGAATCGGCCCTCTCCCTCTCGCTGCTCTCGACGGAAATCAGTTACGAGCGAATAACTTTGTTGGCTCAATCTCAATGTTAATGCGTAGGGCGCTAAATGAGCGCATAACACGCATATTAGTAGCGATTGGTTGCTGGGGGAAGGGGGGAGGATCAAGGTGCAAGCGGAAGTGTTGGTGTTTGTTAAGGCGTTTGTATTGTGTTTATTTAGTTTGTGAAAGCGCTGTTTCAGCTTCGATTATGTGTTGTGGGAGCCTGTTCCAGTCGCGTATAGTACGTGGAAAGAATGGGGGGGATGGAGAGGAAGAGGAGGGGGGAGGAGAGAACGAGGGAGAAGGAAGGGAAGGGAGGGGAAGAGGGAGGGGGAAGGAGAAGGCAGAGGGAAGGAAAGGGAGGAGGAGGGAGTAATAGGTGAAGGGGGGGAGAAAAGGGAAGGGAAGGCTGGGGTAAGGAGATAATCATGAGATGCGTGAGAGGTCCGGGAGTCAATGGAAGGCCTAGAACAGTGGGATATGGAACTCAGTGATATGGATGGGAGTCTGGTGAGAGGCATTATTGGAGTTGAGTGCTTGTTTGTATGTTTGAGAGAGTGGTGAGTGTGTGGTGTGCGGGTGGGGTTAAGAGGAAGAGTGTGTTGGAAGGGAGGGCTGTTTATGTCTTGCGAATGGAGTGTGTTGAAGGAATTGGAGACTGTAATGGGAGAAGATGCGAAAAACGAGCTTGAGAAGTTAGGTAGGCCGCATCCATCGCAGATCCACGCAACGGTATTGTTAACCAATCCCGTGTATAACTGTGTGAAGGAGCCGATGCAGCTGACATGATACCAGCCAGCATGCTCGGATCTCTCACAGCAGTTATCGCACTGGATGGCCCTCTGGCCCCATTTGACAGCCCTCGTACAGATCAAGCACGGGTACTTGGGGCGGTAAGGGCCGGGGTTAACATTAGCGCCGGTATCACTGCAAAGGAGTAGCAGGAGAAGGATGGTGTGCCTGGAGTGTTTAGTTGTCTTGTTGTAGTGTTTATTAGCGTACCGTAGGGTTGCGAGGGTGTGGAAAGGGTCAATGCTTGTTTGCGTTGTGTGTGTTGATGTTGATTCATGGGTGTCTGCGTGTGTTTAAGGATTTGTGCATGAAGTGTGAGAACGATGAGAGTAAGTGTAAGTGCAAGAAAGGTAATGTGTAGCAGTACATGGCATCTAATATTGTTTTCTCTTGCCTTTCTTGTGCGTGAGCGGGCGACGTGTTGTCGTGTTGTCGGCCTGGAGCGAACTGTCAAGTATCCGGTCATTACGCGGAACAGGCGTGTGTGTAAACATGAGGGAGTTGGTGTGTAAAAGTCAGTATTGGTTAAAAAGGGTGATAAGAGACTAGAAAAGAACATAATAAATTATGTTAAACTAAAAAAAATAAAAATTAAAAAGGTTAAAAAAACGCATGTTGAGTCAGGTGTGTTCCACTTAGCTTGCGGAGGAGGGCGGGGGAGAGGGAGGGCGGGGGAGGGGGAGGGATTTGCGGAGCGCGGGAAAACACGTCCGTCCGCCACGGCGTCCATGGTTCATGAGCAATGAAAGAAAGATGGAAAATAGCGATGATGATAAATCTGATGAGTATGAAAATAATAAGCATTTTGATCATGATAATTATGATATAATAGTGCTTATGACAATTGTCATAAAATTGATGATTGAGATAATCTTAATGAGAATGAAGATGGTGATTGTTATTACGATGATAATGACGATTATGATCACCATGAGGGTTGTATTGGTGAGTGTAAGATGACTTATGGTGAAAATGAAATATCAACAATCATAATGGTAATAATGTCAATGGTGAAAATGATTATTAAATTATTAAACTATTATTATATCATCATTACTATTTTCATCATCATTATTATAACGATAATGACACTGGCAGTAACAAGAGAACAAAGGTTTTAATAATGACGTTGACGATGACGAAAATAATGACACGAAAAAATATGGTAGTAATAAAGGTAATTATGTGTAAGAAAATGATAGTTGAGATTATAATTATGATGGTCATTTTCGTGATATCTGTGAAGGTATTAATCATGAAGTTGATAGGGATATGATGATAACACTGACAATAAAGACAAAAATGATTTTAAAGGTTGCAAGATAAGTACAAAAGTGGTCACAGGCAATCCATGGCAAAGGGAAGGCTCCAAGGGAACTTTTGCTTCTTGAATGATTAGGAAAAGTATAGCGATATGTCTTAGTGTATTATGCATTCTTCCTCATTCCATAATCATTTTCACTCCTGCTCGTTATTTCCTTTCATTAATTTCATTAACCTTATTAATTTCATTCATTATATCACAACTAACAATTGAATTCACAATACAAATACATCATTATTAAAAGTTAATTTTGAAAGTTTACGATCATGTGAAAGATGATTCATAAGCATTGCATGTAGTAACAGCTCATTTTAGCTTACATCATATTTCTTACTTGGATGTACTTGATATATTTACCTTTGGTAAAAAAAAAAAAAAAAGAAAAAAAAAAAAAAAAAAAAAAAAAAAAAAAAAAAATATATATATATATATATATATATATATATATATATATATATATATATATATATATATATATATATATATATATATATATATATATGAATAAAAGAACATAGGTATCCTAAAAGTGATCTCTCAGCATGCACTCGCGGAAAACAACTGATCGCTAGTAAACAGGAATCGCCCATATCCTCAACCAAATCGGGGGAACTTCGTTAAATATATGAACAGGGATAACATTCCTGTTTTTATTTTTATTCTTTCTAATGAGAGTTTCACATACATTTGCTGTGTATGATAGGTATTGTTCATATAAAATGTTCTTGCTCTTAAAGTTATTTCCACACAAATATTCACCGAGGTATACTTAAACACACACCCAAAAATATAACGAAAACAACAATATTTTCAGTAATATTATTGTTATTAATGATATATATCTATTGTACACAGTAGGCTTACATAATACATATATATGCATTATCTATATAAATATATACAAGCATACATTTATACATATACACATACATACATACATACACACATATATTTACATAGGCCTATATATATACATAATACGAACATATATACAAACGCACCCACTCACACATACACACACACACACATATATATGTATGTATATGTTTATGTATATATGTGTGTGTAGACATAGCAGGCCTAAACAATATATATATATATATACATATATATATACATATATAATATACATATAAATACCATAGATATACAAATTATATAATTATATAGATAAATATATGTATATATACATATATATATGTGTATGTATATTTCTATATATGTATATGTATGTTTCTATATATGTATGCGTATGTATATTTCTATATATGTATGTGTATATTTTGTATGTATATTTATATTTATACATATACATACATAGAGGAAGTGACGGAGAAGGATACAACAATATCGTGAAGAATCGCATCACTAATCAGTTGTTTTATTAAAAAATAA
>NC_091558.1:12610217-12612717 GCF_042767895.1 Penaeus vannamei | reverse complement strand
AAGGGGGGGCGGACTGTGGGCCCTGCTGAGAGGGCGACTGCTGGAGCGCAGGCTGGGAACGGGAACTACTCGTCTTGCCTGCACTCTGATGGCCGCCATCCCAGAGTGAAGCTTGTAGGGGAAAGCCCTCGGGAACCCCACAGGTGGGTGATGGGGCACGCAGCCCACCACCCCCTTTTATATAGGGCAGAGTCGGTGGGGGTGGCAGAGGTGGCATCCACCCGGAGCGACTGCCAGAGGCTGAACCTCAGGCGGGAAGTCAGGGTGGGGGCTTGGAACGTCCGTTCTTTGCGTCAGGATGATCGGTTGCCTCTACTGTCTAGGGAACTGGGGAGGCTGAGAGTTGAGGTGGCTGCTCTCTCGGAGGTGAGGAGGCCTGTCAGCGGCATGACCTGTGTAGGTGGCTACACCTATTACTGGCCGGGCCACAGCGACGGCCGCCATCTCCAGGGAGTAGCCATTGCCATCTCCAGCAGACTCCAGCCCACGGTAGTAGAGGTTACTCCTGTTGATGAGCGTATAATGGTATTGAGATTGAAGCTATCTCTTGGCTTCATGTCTCTTATTGCTGTGTACGCTCCTACCGATGTTTGTAAACTTGACGTGAAAGAGATGTTCTACGCCAAACTTACATCTGTGGTAGACAGATGTCCCCGGCGAGATATTCGCATTCTGGGTGACTTCAATGCGGTATCTGGCTGTGATCGAGCTGGCTATGAGATGTCTGTCGGCCCCATGGTTCAGGAGCTGATGCCGGTAGGGAGAATAGCCTCCTTTTCCGGGACTTTGCTAGGTCCCAGAAATTGAGGATTTCTGGCTCCTGGTACCAGTGCCCAGACCCACATCGCTGGACATGGTACAGTGATGCGGGTAATGCAGCCAAGGAGATCAACCACATACTCGTTAGCAGTCATTGGAGGATCCTTCAGAATTGCAGGATGTACAGGAGTGCTGAGTTTTGTGGTACTGACCATAGATTGGTTGTGACTACCCTCCGGGTCCACTTCAAAATTCCCCATCGGTCAAAAGATCATTTGGACAGGCTGAGGGAGGGGGAGTGTGCCCGCGGGTTTGCTGAGGCAATCTCTGATCGTTTCGCAATGCTTGACAGTCTGACAGACCCTGTTCTTCTGTGGGATACCTTTAAGCGCGAAACGCTTGATGCAGCTCAAAATACGATTGGTGTGCGCCCGAGAGCAGTACAGAATTCCATCTCACAGGAGACACTGGAAGCCACAGATGCATGTCATGTGGCTCGTCTGACAGGGGATCGGGAATTGCACCGTTCTCATGTGCGCAGAACTCGGTCCCTGTTAAGAAGGGACAAGGAACAGTTTATTAGGAGTCTTGCAGAGGAGGTAGAAGGCCATTTCTTATTAAATGACCTTCGTCCTGCATACCAAGCCCTGAGAAAGCTGAACTCCAAGCCCTCTTTACTGGTGACAGCAGTTCGCTCAGTAAGTGGTCAGATCGTTTCAGATCCTGTTGCGGTGCGGGGACGTTGGACTGAGTATTTTGAGCAGTTGTACCAGGTTGACCCACCAACAGTTAACTTGGATGCGGGTAGTGTCGAGATCCCGCTGCCGGATCCACCCATCAGTGAGGACCCTCCCTCCCTAACTGAAGTTAGGGGGGCGATTTCCAAGCTGAAGAGTGGTAAAGCAGCGGGTATTTGCGGCATTCCAGCTGAATTGTTAAAGGCTGGTGGTGAACCTATGGCACGTGGGTTGCATGCTGTCCTGGCTGCCATCTGGCGGTCCGGTACCGTTCCTCCTGACCTGTTGAGGGGTGTGGTCATTCCTCTCTGGAAGTGGAAGGGGGACCGATGGGACTGCAGCAATCACCGAGGCATCACACTGCTCAGTATACTAGGCAAGGTTCTCACCCACATCCTTCTGAGACGTATGAGAGACCATCTACTGAGGCACCAGAGACTGGAGCAATCCGGATTCACTCCTGGTAAGTCCACAATAGAACGTATCCTCGCGCTTCGAGTCATTGTAGAGCGCCGCCGTGAGTTCGGGCGTAGGCTGCATGCAGCCTACATCGACCTCAAGAAGGCGTTCGATACGGTGCATCGGGAGTCACTTTGGGAGATCCTGAGACTGAGAGGAATTCCAGCAAGGATTATTGGACTAATAGCAAGCCTGTATACTGGTACTGAAAGTGCTGTAAAGTGTGGTGGGGGCCTGTTGAGCTTCTTTCCTGTTAGTTCAGGAGTGAGGCAAGGCTGTGTCCTTGCGCCAACTCTTTTCAACACTTGCATGGACTGGACACTGGGCAGAGCTACTGTTCAAAGTCATTGTGGAGCAACACTGGGCAATATCAAGGTTACAGACCTTGACTTTGCTGATGACGTTGCCATTCTATCTGAGTCTTTGGAAACCCTAGTGGCGGCTCTCGATGCATTTAGCAATGAAGCGAAGCCCTTGGGTCTAGAGGTCTCCTGGACCAAGACCAAGGTCCAGGTATTTGGGGACTTGTTAGGAGAACCTGTTCA
>NC_091558.1:12592717-12600217 GCF_042767895.1 Penaeus vannamei | reverse complement strand
CATGAATCCTTTTCAAGAATTCTTTACTTCCTCTTAACAACAAGATCACAAAAGCAATTCGCTATCTACAGTAAAGATAGCAATTTATTTATAATAAAAAATACAAGAAAATTAAATCTGCTATCCCTACCAGAGAGTACAGATATGTATTATACTTGCCAATATGAATAAGTACAGAAAATTATGAGAATTCCTGTTTCATTTAAGAAAAGAAGAATAAAAGAGAATTCCTGGTTTTCTTAAAGAAAAAAAGAAAAAAATCAAGAAAAAGGACTTGTTACAGCCTTTTATTCCTTATATATAAATTGTCCTTCTATATAAACTGTAGCATATTCCATCATAATTCAGTCCAACCAGTACTCAATGCATAAATTCTCTGTTCTAACTTTAATGTTAATCAAAAAAACTGTTCTTATTCTGGCCCATAAAGGACCTGTTACGACTTCAGAGATTGCAGACATTTCCAGTCTTAAGCTTGGAGATTTCCATCATATAACTTTTAAAGACGGTGAGAAAAATGTTCATAATTTAAGGCATAGCACTTCTGTTTACTATAAAGTCATGGAAGTAATAACTGTATGCACTATGGTATCTTAATACTCTATAAACAGCAGAAGTGAGACTCCCTCTTCTCCAGCTAAATTATAGTCCACACTGTTTTGGGATGTAGGAATGTCTCTATGAAGTCAGGCAGATAGAAGGTCTTCTTAAAGGTGTTGGTCTACACAGGATTGGTGTGGTTGGACTGAACCACCACCTCCTCCAGAGCTGCCAAAGAAACAAAAGTTCTTAAAACAAGTGGTCAAAAATGCTATTCTCTAACTTTACTTAACTTCATATTTAGTTGACAAAGACAGAGTAGGACCAAAATTTAAAGATTTGGGAGGAAATAGCAATAAATAATTGTAGAGAAGAAATAAATGAGAAAGAATCTCTTGCTTTGTGAGGTTAATCATTCTAACTAAATTTTCTTTTTCACAATGAGAAAGTTTCACAAATTCAAACACAAAATGAGTGTGGGAGTAAGAGGGTGGGATTTTGAGAAAATCACATCAGAATTAGATTTAGGGAAAGCAAATATAGTAAAATGGTAATTTACTGAGCAATAACAAAACTTACGATATGTGTGGTTATTTGTGAATCCTGTGGTAAGGTCATTTTCTTCATCATCTTCGGCCCATCGCTGACGAGACCCTAGGAGGTCATCTGTATCTTCATCAACACATCGCTGAGGGTAAGTGACGCCATCACCCAAGCTGTTGTATGGACAAATTAGCAATGACTGAGTTTCAATTTGTAGTATGACTGAAACATACAGTCTTTCCAATTATAAATGGTATGCTAGAGTTTTATGTGAGATAAAGATATTTCTAATAAATCCCTTCTTATACTATATTCATATGAAACCAAGGAGTAAAGTAACTAAATCCTCATATTTTAATTTCTATATCAAACATATTGCAGCATTGTTAAGTTATATATTTGGAGTGCAAGTATCTAATGCGGTCAACATATAGCCATGGATCTATATAATGCTCTATAGCAACCAGCATAATATACACAAAATCTGCAAAAATTTCAATGAAATATAGAACACAAAAAGGAAAAAGCATAGCTAAAGAAAATATGAACCCAAAAGTTCCAAACAATATATACAGAAACATAAAGCCAGCACTTTGATTAATATAAAATCTTTGTTCACTGTAAACAATTACAGGTCACACAGACTGTCATGTATGCAATGAAAGGACAATGCTACATTTCAATTAATTTAGGAAATGAAATGAATATGAAAGAAACACAATATAAAGGATAGGAAAGATTGTAATAAGTAAATGTATAATAATAATATATTATCAAGTTGAAATAGCATGAATGAGAATGAATATCATCAGAATAAAAGAGATGTATTTGATTGGTTTTGATATCTTTGTCAAAAATGTTTCTGAGGTAGATATAAGATATACCTTTTCTACATCTGCCACAATGAATACAGTTTATATATCTTTATTATAAAGATGGTTATGAAGATGATGATAAGACAATAAAAAAATATAATAATAATAATAATAATAATAATAATAATAATAATAATAATGGTAATAATGATAAGAAACGTTATTACCTGTGATAATAGCAACTCTATTACTACTACTGCAAAAAGCAATAGCAGTACTATTACCTTTACTGTGATAACGACCCAAAGAAATGCAAGCGTGATGATCATAATGGTGATGAAAAAGATTATGAAAATGGTACCAGTAAAAATAACATTTATAATATAAATCATACTAACCACAATACAAAAAATAAAAAATGATAAATAAATATGAAAAAAAGCACCTTGAGTAATTTTCCACCCCCCAAGAAATCCTAATAAATGCAAAAATAATATTAGGTGAGAGTAATTGCCTAACTGCCGTTTTATCCGGATATTTATAGCTAAGCCACAAGCAAGCACTGAAATTCATAAATTGAAAGATCCCCCACATCATGTATAAGAACTATACTGGGAATGAAATGATTGTTCTATATTTCATTACAAACAGACAGACTTAGGACCACACACTGATTCAGATTCAAATATCAGCTTTTCACTCATGCTAATTACTTCCAATTTAGATGTAAACAAACAACTACTTTAGAATGTGACTAATAATTGTCAAGATGAACTTAAAGTCAAAACTGAAGTAATGAATTTGGCAAGAACTATGAAACTGAAATACCAAATTAACACTAAAGAGACTTGATCAAGATATCTGATATTCAGACAATATTTGACCTTCTACATTATAGTCGTTTTTATTTCATTAATCAAATAATATGGAAAAGTTTTCTTAACAATGTCTACTTGAAATTAAGTCTGTTACATAAGTAACTATGAAATATTATCCTATTCTATATATATATATATATACATATACCAGCCTCCTAAACAAATTTTATATATTGCCATATTTCTTAAGAAAAAAAAGTCTGACAATAAACAGATGTTAAATTTCAAATAAGTTTCCAGTCTGGTTTATCCAACCCCCTCTCATCAGCCTGGCTATCGAGTGAAAACTCAGCTGATAGCTGATCATATGGTTAAGTTGCTAGTTTGCAACTTGGTACTAGTGATATTTCTCCAATTAAGATTTAAATCATGACACAGTCTGTGTGACAATTTTATTTTTAGTGAATATTTAAGCATGGTGCTATAACACATGCACTGTGCCTCTAGAGAACACAAAAAAAGGTGAGGATGCTCTCATAATGCACATGAGAGGGTTAACCCTCTCAAGCACGAAGTAAATTTCTTTGGCCTTAGAGCAGCACACAAGGATGTTTTTGTTTTTTATTTCTTTGTTATCCCTAAAATTTCCTTAGGTGGTATAAACCCTATATAATATCAGAATTAATACATATAAAATGCCTGTAGCCAAATAAAACAAGGTCTATACCTTCATTCAGACTGTGTGTGAATCCCATCATAACTAAATAGCTAATGAATGAAATCCCTCCTACAGCATTAACAACCTGGGCATCAACAAAAATCTATTCGTGTTTGTGTAAGTGTGTGTGGATAAGTGTAGATGTGTAGTAAGTGTAGGGGTGTGTCCATGCAGGAGTGAGTATAAAGATTCTGCAACAGAGAGTAGACAGTGTGGTGTAATCTTGTGTGTACAAGTGTGCGCATGTGTGGTGTAAATTTAGGTAAGTCTGGTATTTTAGTCTCTTCATCACTCACACCCTCAAGATCACTATCCACATCATCTGCACTGTCTTAGTACATGTCCTTTTGGTATTGTTCTTCTTTCAACTAAATTTGCTTGACATTTCAACTGTAGTAGACCTATAACTGGATATAAGAAAAAAATCTACATATATAAATAATAAAAAGCATCACACAGTAGGCACTTCATGTCAATATTCCTACTAATGCATAAATTGAGAGAACCATGACAAAACAGGATTTAATATTCAAAAGGACAGTATACGCAAAGCAGCCTAACTGCTGAGACAAAAACAGCATTACTGGCAAATGTGCAATTGAGCAATTAGGTCTATGCAATCACAAAGTTTCAAGCAGATCTAATAGATACTAAATATATCATCAGTAAACATTGTCCCTTAATTAATTTTGATGCAATTCCTGTCAAAATGCTGAAAGGGATTACTATATCTTATGTAGGCAACATGTAAAACTCAAACATTCAAAAAAAAAAAAAAATAAATAAAAAAAAAATAATAATAATAATAAATAATAATAAATAAATAAATAAATAAATAAAAATCAAAAAATTAAATCTGCAACATTGGGTGCTCAGATTTAAATCGGTTTGTGGAAAATAAACTACAGAAAAATTAATAAAAACAACTTAAGGAAACTACGAATATCAAACATGTTTATCTCTCAAATCTTATGCATTTCATCCCCTTCAAGCAAATGCTAAAATTAGAATAAAAAATATTGAGAATATTATAAATTATCTAAATGCTAGTTATTCAGAAATTAGAAGAATCTAAAGAAAGTTTTGTTACTACCATATTATAATCATTAAGTTAATTATATTTTTTTCACACTTTTCCATGGGTTAATAGCCATGTGTCACAATGGTATGACATACATGCCATGCCCACAGTAATTTTAGTGTATTAATTGTATTTACACATAGATGGCTCTACAAGTACTAGTCCTACCTTCACCCATTTGTCTACAGGTTGTGTTACAGAAAATTAAATGTTATGAATAATAATAATAAATAAAGTGTTACTTATTGTTGTTATTACTGCACTGAGTTACAGACTACCTAGAGAGATGATATAGTCTGTGCACAGAAGACAATCTATTACCATCTGGATAAAGTAAATCTAATGACAAATACAGACAGTGGAAAATGGAAAAAAAAAACTAAAAATGCTTCAGAAAAAAAACAAAAAAACATTGCAATGGAAAGAGATGCAGTCTTGTCATCACATACAAGAGTTTGTGTGTGCCCTGCTTACAAGACCCACTACCATCAGAGTGGCTGCTCAGGTAAGCCTAATGCCCAAATTTTGGGCCACATGATGGCAGCAAAATATCTGAATCCAATGCACTTGAAATAACACTTGAAAGAAATATCATTTGAAAGGAACATTCTTCCTAAAAAAAATCAAGGAATTGGGAAATCAGGTGAGGCTATGTATGGGCTACTTATTGACTTGCTGTCTGAGCATTTGTGGAGCCAACTGTGTGCAACAAAATTCATGAAAAAAACAAGTGGACAGCTAATGGATTAATCCAATTGTAATTTACTTTTTTTATTCATTATAGTAGTCCTTAATTTGTTATATGCTTCACAAGAGTTCTGCACTTTAACTTCTTTGTGTGCCTCCTGAGAGCATTTGAATTTAGCGAACATTTAGGATGATTTTTTCATCTAATTTTATATGCTTCTCCGTAGTCCCTATCATCTCTTCCACTACTACATGGCATCCCCTAAGCATATCAGTTCTCTATGTAGTACCATAGCAGCTGCCTGTTAGCTATGCAGTTTTGTTAAGGTTAATGATGAAACTATGGTAACCCTGGGATGTTATACTTCAGCTATGTATTCAAATTTCAATTTCATTCACATCAAATTCTCAGATATCCCTCCCCAAGAGATTGCTTTACAAAATTAAATTGTACTAAGTATGCTAAATATTTCCATATTGACTTCAGAGTATCAGAAGATTGAAATACAGAAATTAACATGCAGAATTAGGTAAAACAGAATAAGCAAGAAAGAAATTAAGAATCAACTAAACGATGCAATAAAGAAAGAAAGAAAAGAGGAGACAAACATGCAAAAACACACAGTTTAACAAACATGTGTGTATTTATGTTTAATGTATATATATTAAAGCTATTGCCAAGATAATAAAGGATTAAATTTATATGTATCTTCAAACACTCCCCCATCATTATCATGTCTAGATGTTTAGTTTAAAAGTGTAATTTTGTTGATTTAATGTGGTTCTGTCACTCTTGAACATACATATCCACTTATCAGTTACAAGACACCCATGGCTAAAATGACCCTCATCTTCTCAGGTTCTTTCATTATTAGTCACTTGAGTATCTGAAGCCAATGATGGGGATTCATTGGACATTCTCTACTTACTTTTGATTACATTTACAGCATGGTTTGAGGTCCTCCTTGGGTACTCAACATTTGCAAATATTTGAACTTTGTAATTCACCACTGAACTATTCTACTTTTACTTTTCAAGACTGCATTATAGTATGCATTCTCCTTAGATGAAGAATAAAGGCCTACTAAAAATCTTAAAATAATATTAATGAAAAGAAGAAAAAATATATATATAATAAAATAAGATCTTTCCCCCCACCTGTCCTTTTGTCTAATTTCACCTACACTCTAGATGTCTTCATATCTATGTTTGATAGGAACATACGAGTGCCTTCTTAAAATACTAAAGCTTCAGAGTTTAACTCCATTTACCTTCTCATCTCCTTCCAGTCAGTATGAATGATACTTCTTGTGTCTGCCTCCCCTAATATATGCATACAAAATGATAGGAGAGCTCAAGCTACATAAAAGCTGAAACTTTGGTCTTGTAATTCTTTAACAATAATCAAAATACGTAATCACCAAATAATAGTTCTTACTCATTCAGGTAACTAGTCATTACCTCCTGCCAATCAATTATGGTTTAGTATAGTTAAGACCAATCTAAGTAGTATAACTAAAATATTCACAAATAATGCAGATGGATGCATACAGTGCAAGAAAATTATCAAACATATTCCATGCTAGTAATTATTTTTAAAATTGTTGCTAAAATGCTACATAGACAGAATTTAGAATAAACAAACCTGTCAGTGTACTGTTTAAGAGCACCAGATTAGTAAAAACAACATAAAATTCCAGCTGACACAACCATGTTATTCTACAAGAGAAACAATATACTCTACATTAGGATTAGACTGTACCATATACCATACAGGTGTACCAATACCTTTGTCTTAAGTCTTTAAATGCAGTTTTCCTGTAAAGAAAATTGACATCAAGCAGAGTTCAGTGCATTGTGCATCAGACAGTGGAAAAAGTAATAGAAAGATAAATAACTAACAACAACAACAAAGAAATAAAAATGACAACAAATATCATAACAAATTTCATAATTTACCTCAGAACTAGTGAATGAATTGTTTAATGATTTTTTTTCACAAAAAATTATCAGTGGTATACGAAATTCATGCATTTTTTTAGACATTACAAAAGCTATCATTGAACTCTACTGTCCGATATCTTTTGATATTTATATAGCCAGATAAATACTGTAGATACTACACATGCAAAATGCTATCTTTATTAAACATTTTAATAGGAAATGGCAATAACTAAATACTCTACAATCTATGAATTGCTTATATGAACAAATTAAGCAAAAAAATGGAGGAAGATATATCTGAGATTATAAAATATACTATAAAATAATGCAATGACTTAATAGTTATGAAGTCTG
>NC_091558.1:12572717-12580217 GCF_042767895.1 Penaeus vannamei | reverse complement strand
ATTGTATTTCATATATATATATATTTCAGGTATTACAGTAATACAACTGTTTTCACGTTACAAGTAGTTGCAAATAATCAAACAAGATCTGCAATCCTTTTTTTTCTTCTATTTTGAACATTTCTTTTGGCATAAACAATGATGGCTGCAAACTGCAATTGAAGAAGCCTTCTCAAACATATATGAATACTGTATATTTCTTGGTTATATGGTGTCTGGATGGTCATTAGCGGCGCATGCATTCTCATCACAAGTATGTTCCCTGTGAATGTTCAATGCTATTCAATTGAGGTCTGGATTCAGTCTTTAGGAAATATATAACTTTTTTCATGAGTCTAGGGCTTTACATACATAACGTTACATAACAACAAATATCAAGACCATGCTTTAGAAAATGATATGAAAAAGAAAAGCTCATCAAATTAAACTAAATATCATCTTCAATGCATCATGGATATATTTCCTTTCAAAAAATAAATATCTGTTAAATACTTCATTTTCAAGCAATTACATATGCTTTTGCAAACTTTTTACATTGCACCACACAACCACAAGCACATGTCAGGCAAATATCATGGGAAAATAGGAAGATAAAGAAAGAAGAAGAAGAAGAAGAAGAAGAAGAAGAAGAAGAAGAAAGAGAAGAAGGAGAAGGAGAGGAGGAAGACACAAGAAGAAGAAGAAGAAGAAGAAGAAGAAGAAGAAGAAGAAGAAGAAGAGGAAGAAGAGGAGGAAGAGACAAGAAAAGGAAGAAGAAGAAAGGGAAGGGGATGAGGATGAGGGAAAGAACAAAATCAAAACGTAATCATGAAGTTACAAAATAAAACATGATATGAAAAACTGATTCATCAAGTAAGAAAATAAAGAATTGGGAAGACGATGGTAGTCTGAAGAAAGAAAAATATATAGTAGAAAGATGTAGATATGGAAGCAAGAATATGGGAAGAGGGTAAACTAATAAAAATCTATAATGGAGAATAAAGGAACTACATAAAAAGGATCAATATGAAGGATATACATAAGCAAAAACTGAAGAGAAAAAAAGCATATTACAAAGACTGAATAAAGAACAAAGAATTAGGTCCTTTGAAGAAAAAAGGTACATAGATGAGATATATAGAAATATCTTAAGAACTAACAGAAGGTGGAAAACAAAAACATAGGAATGGGTAAACGAAATAAGGAGGATAAGAGGAAGAAATAAAGGAAAGATGTCAAAACCTAACAATACACAGTATTAGAGGAATAGAGAGAGAGAGAAAAATGAAATGAAATAAAACCAAAAATACAAGGCAAAGAATAAAATACAAAATAAAGGGAAAGATCTGAAGGATACTAAACAAAATGCAACCAGGGCATTCAAAAATACACTGGAAAAATAAAGCCAAAGAAATAAACCCAAAGATTATACAAAGTTATTTGCCAAAAGGAGTTCTGGGAGAAGCTTGAAATCAAATAGTAGTAACCAACAGTTAGAAATTAGCAAGGAAGAGCAAGGGACATGATTATCAAGGTTAAGCTATTTGAATGGACTTTTTCAAGGGATGCAGTAAACGAAAATAAAAAAAAGTAATAACATATAAAGTCAAACTATAACTCATTTGAGAAGAAAACAGACCCCCCCCAGACGTGGCATGTGCTGGGTGGGTGAGGGAAGTCTCTACCTGGTCTGTGTGCTGCCATAGGATTGCACTGGGGTAGTGGTGGCAGTAGTAGTAGAAGGGGGCTGTTGGCCGCGCACCGGGTAACTTACACCATCGCCTAGACTAGAATAACAACAAGAGAGTACATATTCTTAAAGGCATGACGCTGGGAATGGGATTGATGGAGGTTGCTTATGATGCGTTGATGACCAGTACACAACATCCACAATATTTCAACTCTATAACTGCTAAAGAAGTTAACAATGGCATACATTACACCAATAACAATAATGACCAAACTAACATTACAAACATAAACAGAGAACATTTTTGGTAATATCTCTTTGTAACAGGACAATTATCTATATTTTTAACACTTTTATTTCTGCCTCTATTCTGTTATTTAAAACACTTATGCTACATACTACTTTTTCAATTAATTCATATTTATTCATAAATATAAAAACTAAATAACCCTTATCACATGACCACCTCTGAAAACAAGTGCTAACTAAATACTTCTATTTAGAGTTAAACCTCCTAAGAAACCTGAGATTAAGATGCTGGACCCCCTGCTATCTCATTAACACAATTTTAAAACCCCATTAATGTCTACATATACTACAATATATTTCAAGACAATCTATTCTACAGTTTATAAAAAAAAGCTTAGCACTTGCTACTTGTTATGCCTAATGAAAGCTCTGTGCAAGTGATGTGTTTGGTGGTATAGTGCATTCGTTCCTATTTAAGTATGGGCTGAAGTGTTAGGACCTACCTTCATTACATCTAGCTAATGCTTCCTCATTCAAATATTACAAGATGTAAAGTATGCTCAGCAACACCTCTGCCTATACAAGGTTACTACTCTGACTACCACAAATTATTGACAAACATTTTGACCACTACTACTTTATATGATATAAATATATAATGCAACCATTTACATAATATTTAGAGAAGGAAAATTAAAAATTCTTCTCTATTTTTCCACACAATTTCTTAGTTAATGGAACAAAAGCTAAACAATGTTTCAGAAACATAGTTAAACACCTATTCTCTAAGTTTCCATTAATATCCACAATTTTTCCCTATGGTGCAATATCAATTTTCACAGGCAAATCCTTTTTAGTATATTAATCAACAAAATTATTTCATTTTCTAATAACATTTCTAACATTTTACAGACAAGGATGCTATTATTGAGAAGAAACTACTCATAAATATGTTTATACATAAAATATAGCTATATTAGTAGGATACTGCCTTTAATATCCAATTCTCATTACACTGTTGGGCAAAAAAGGATGTAAACAAATCCAAGGATATTTTCTAATGCGGTGTTCTTTGTTTATTAGAAAGACTAACTATGGCTTGTACTGAATGATCCACAACTGATGCTTGTGAATATGGTTAAATAGTTAGCAATACCTGCCTGCAATACCACCTCATCCTGCCGAGATGAGAACAACAGGGTTAAGGTGACAAGCACGCCAAGTACAGGAAAGAGAATGCCTAATAGAATATGGAATAATAAAAAAAAAGAAAAAAAAAGAAAAAAAAAAAAAATAAGAAAAAAAGAAGAGGGAATTTTTGAAAAAAATTAATTGAATACCTGACATACGAAGTATATGTGAATTATGAGCAAAGTATCTTAATTTTTGCAAGGAAACAATCAACTAGTTTTGCCTTCCTGTGTGTAAGAAAGTGTAAGAAACGAATCCTAATTCTATAATAATATCAAGTGAAAATTTGAAATATTAAATCAAACAGAGAATAAACAATACGAAGGAAGACATATTTCCAACACCATAGAAAATCTATTGCATAAAGCACAACAGCCATACACAACACACATACAAGGAAGGTTTTTTATGATGAGTGGCAAGGCCTCCAGCTGGGAAATCTCTTTCATTAGGATAATGGCCATGCAGCTCCAAAGACATTACACAGTCCTCAAGAGTCCTTTCTTCAATATCTAATAAGTTTCATCTTTCCCTTATGTGTGCAAATATGTCATGTATTTATCAGACCCCACACCCCACCACCTCACTGAATAAGGAAGAGAAAAACAAATGCATTTTCTTTATATACTTGACCTTTTTAAAATCAAGAATACAAAATGAATACTTTAATACACTACACAGTAGGTAGACATGTATTGTAATATGTAAATCCTTTCAATCTTACATTCAGGTAATTTAGCCAAACCACAAGACATCATTGGGATTTATCATATATTCTTTTAATGTTTGATATTAATTATTTTTCTGTTCATATAAACTCATTCAAGAATATTATTTGTGACAACTTTTGCATGTATAGTGTAAAAAACAGAATGAGACTTAAGGAGAACAATCCTCCAAAGAATCTTTCATGGAATATGTTCAAGCATTTGGCTGTTTCCCTGATAGTAAGTATAAATCTGTTTTCCTTTGGCATGAGTCTCAGACAGTCTGGCATATGCTCATTCACTCTCTCTCACATGTGTGCACCCGTGTCCACTCATGCCTTTCTTAATATACACACTACTCATGTGCACACAAAACACACAAAAGCAAGCATTAACTGAACCTTTAAAAAATGCAACTCCCATTTGATACTCTTTAAAAAAAAGAAGACAACTGGCATGATATATAAATTTCACCTGAAATATTCGTGTAGACCACTTTCTCTCCCAATATTCTTGCTTAACTAAAATCAAATAAAGTGCCCTTATGGTGGTGCATATCCATCTGGGGATAGATATTTTTCTCCGCAACATAAATGCATAATCAAGCTGGCAAAATATAATAACAGTAATAGTTTGTATGGAAAAAGTAAAAAAAAAGAAAAGAAAAGAAAAGAACAAAAAAAGAATAATAATAAAAAACAACAACTAATAAACAATAGATAAAAAAAATAAAAATGATAATGATGAAAATATATAATAATATTAATGCTAATATTATCAATAATAATAATAACAATAACAACAACAACAATAACAATATTAATGATAATGATGATGATGATGATGATGATGATAATAATAATAATAATAATAACAATATCATCATCATCCTCATTACTACTATTAATAATCACTCAAGTGATAAAGAATATAAAAACCATAAAAAAAAAACAAAAAACAACAGAAGTAATCAATAAAATACATCCAAACAACCACTGTACTCACCTGGTGGCTACCGGCAGGAACCACAACTTCTTGTTGTCGCCAAACACTTCCAGAAAGTTGTTGTATGCACCCAAGCTAAAACCATCTTTGTCTTGGACCCACGTGTGACTCAGGCGGAAGATCGGTGCACGGAAAGACTCTGTTTGACATATCAGCTTTCTATATCATTCTATTCAATTGTTCAGCTAAAATCTATTTAACACTCATTTAATTCTCTTAAATATTCTTGATTTTATGCAAAACTGAAAGCTGGCATCAAAGTATTCTACCATTTGATCAAATGCAAGTCCCCTTACAACGAAGAATTATTAAAACATTATACATCAAAAGCCAACACACACAACCAAGTACAGTCCTAATGTAAGACATCAATAAAATTCAGCTTGGTCTCATATTGTTCATTGAGCATACGTATCAACAATGTTATAATATACTATCCTACAAATAAATCTAGCCAGCAAAATGTGCTACTGATAAAAATTTAAGTATGCAGCACTAATGCAGCCATCTACCATATTGGAAGGTCTTGCTACACAATTTTCTTTAGTATAGCTGCTAATGCTATTAAACAGGAAAAATAAAATGGGATTATTTAGTAAGAAATAGAACATCTCTTACATTGCAGCAATCAAAAAAGAATAATGTAATTTGTTAGCATATTTCATTTTAAAAAATCATCTGAACACTTACAGATAAATTTTTAGCTATTTACTTACATTTCTAAAGGAACCTTTTCTATTTCTGAACAATTGTCAAAAATATTGAAGTTTTTGAATTATTTTACTTTGGAATTTTGTTTTGGGTAACTAAATTTAGTCATTATGCATTCACATACTCCTGCTTAGTCATTAATGTTTTGCTGCTTAACCCAATAGATCCAGTTAATGTGACTATCACATCATGAAAATTTGGCTGAAGGCAGGAATTCCTTGCCATGAATACACAAAGCTCTTGTTGGATGATTGATGTCAGTGTGAAGGGGCTTTTACATTATTTCCACTGGAAAACAAGGGGGAATGTACCATCCATGAGACAATGCAGGAAGAGCACTGGCTCCAGGGAGGACACTATTTCCATGCTTAGGATCCTATTCCTGCCTGCCATGACCAGCAGGGCAGGGTTTGTTACAGAAAACTGAATATAAAAAAATATAAAAATGCCACAAATAACAAGTTACTTTTATTATTCTTATTGCATAGAGCTGCAGACTACCTAAAGGTATAAAATGGAGTCTGCTCCAGGATAACAGTCTATTGCCTCATTTGAGGTCCTTGGATCAGGTGAGTTAATGTTTATCAAAAACAAATTTGGTAATTTTTGTAAAATTATAATGTGAAATGAGAAACAAAATAACAAGGGAAGGGAAAAAAATAGAGAAAGAAAAGGAGAGGAAGAAGCAGAGGGACTTGGGGAAGAGATTATGGGAAATTAACAAACTAAATTGCTAAAAGAACAAAGTAGGTGGGGGTAAGAAGATAAGGTATAACAAATCAATAGTACTTACCCAGAGTGGACCTGTTCTTGGAAACAAGGAAGATGTGGTATCCAAACAAGGATACCAGACTGATTGCAAACATGATGGATACAAAAAAGACAAACAGTATGTGGAACTTTCCTGACACTTCTCCCAACTGATTCTGTTAGAAAAAAAAAAACATTTGTCATAATTTGGAAACTATAAAAGTTGCACCTTATCATAAAAATCAATAACAATCAAGAGAAGAAGGACACTAGAATGTCCATCAATTAGATCCACATCTCACTTACCTTCCAGGATTTGATGAAATATTGCAAAGTGGTTGCAGCAATGAAGAGGCAATAAATAAGAGCATAGCCCAAAAATAAGACAAAGAATTTGTAGTTTGTGAAGGCAACACAATTATTGACCCAAGGGCAATGATGGTCTAGCTTCAGCACACACTCTCCACAAACTGAACAGTGGTGACTTCTGTCTGGCTTGATCTGGACACATTTCTCACAGTAACGTATATCTGAAAGGAAATACAACATACTGATTAGTAAAATCTATGTGGTAGTATGTATTGAACTTCCCCCATTTACGGAAAGCAAGAATATATTGTCAAAAATATACCCACATGAACTGGGGAGGGAAACGGAGAGAGTGATAAAAAGGGGAAAAAAAGGGAGGGAGGGAGGCAGAGGGCAAGGGCAGAAGAGGAAGGTTAAGGGAAAACACAGGGGACAAGGGGAGAGGAGAGAAGGGAATATAGGGTAGCGGAGATGGACAGAGGAAAACAGAAATAAGGAGAGGAAATATGGGAAAAGGCAGAAGGTGGAGAAAAAAAAAAACAGAACTAAATCATTTCAAACAATTACCTCCTGTCATAGTGCGATTGTACACAGGGAGTTTGTTCTTTTCAGTAAATCTCTCCAATATGTCACGTCTAACTTCATCACTTTCTGCAGCCTCATACCTTTCTAGTTCAGAGGGCGGTAGTCGGAACTGGAAAAGAAGAACAATCAACAATTATACTCAAAAGTAAAAGCAATACCAATCTCTGAGGAAGTGAGAGCTTAAAAGACTTTAAGAACTCAAAACATGTTGCACTCCAACCTGGCTCATGAAATAATTATCCTAATGTTACAATACAAATAATATATAAACAATTTGCACTTAACCAGTAAATGGCAATTACATCTAACACTTCCGCAATAATA
>NC_091558.1:12560217-12562717 GCF_042767895.1 Penaeus vannamei | reverse complement strand
AGAGAGAGAAACAGAAGGAGACAGAGAGAAACAGAAGGAGAAAGAGAGAAACAGAAGGAGAAAGAGAGAGAATTAGAGAGAAAAAAAGAGGAGAGAGAAAAAAGGAGAGAGAAGAAAGGAGAGAGGGAAGAAAGGAGAGAGAATAAAGGGAGGCAAGAAGAAAGAGGAGAGAAAAGAAAAAAGAGAGAAGAAAAAGAAGAGAGAAGAAATGGTAAAGAGAATAAAGGGGAAAGAGAGGGACGAGAGTAAAGAGAAGAGATAATGAAAAATGGAGATGAAGAGAGATCAGAGAAAAGCAGAGAAGAGGGATGAGAGAGGGATGAGAGACACCATGAGAGATTTCAATTTCAGGATATCTTACAAAAAGTTTACAGATGGTTTTCTACATTAGCCTATTGCAATAATGTATGACTGAACAAAGGAAAATTTGTTTTCTTTTCTTCTAAATTTTAGACATTTGTCCCATTCAAGTGAAAATATAAATGAGGCTATATAAGGCCAATGTAAAGCCCTATAATCGGTAATTCTTTACAGTATGGATGCACTCGCCAGAGACCAAATCCACATTTCCACATCAAAAAATTTATTCATCAATCTAAGTTGACATGACTGGGCTGAGGACAACTGATGGGGGTTCTGGCCCCAACACTGCCCGGGAAACACTTTCTTTACCTTGGGTGTGCACAGCACCGAGTGGACTTAGGTTGAGAGTGACATTTTCCATGACCTTTTTTCTTTATTTGTGGCATTACTGTTCTTGCCTGCACATTATTTCTTGTACTGACAACTGCAGCATTTTGTCCTCTACAAGAACATCATATTCAACTTGCCCTAACTTAGAAAACTTGAAAGAAGGAAAAGAGGGGACATGATTATGCTGTTCAACTGTATTACAGGAAGAGTGAAGTTAGATAAAGATAACTTTTTAATCTTGAACATAAGAAGGATGTGAGGAGACACTAAAAAGTTGAGAGTAAAAAGAGGTAATAAAAATGTCAATTTTTTTTATTCTCAACACAGAATTATGCAAGCATGGAACAGTCTCCCCCAAAATGAAATGTGTGCCATAAATGTGCATCGATTTAAAAAGTTATACGACAATTTAAATAAAGCAGATGGGACCACCTGAGCTTAGCTCTTCTCCCGTTTTGAAACAAATAGGTAAGAACACACAAGTACATCAAGAAATGTATAAAAAGGAAATGAAGTTGAAGAAGATTCTAGGACTGTTGGACTAAGCTAGGGTTGAGTAGTACTTTAGAACCTTAGGCTAATTAAATATAATGAATTGTTTCTCATCAGCAACTGGTCAAAATGCTGACAAATTGGGGGGGGTTAACCTTTAGGGTATGGCTGTACTGATTTAGGGCAAATTGAATAGGATATTCTTGTAGAGAACAAAAATGTTGTAGTAGTCAGTACAAGAAATATTTTGCAAACATGACCAGTAATGCCATAGCACCACAAATAAAGGAAATGGATTTCATAGAAAATGTAGAAATAAACAAGGAACTCTGGCTGTGTAAGGGTGTTGTGGACTTGTGGTCTCTGTGTGCCGCTGTGTGCCACTATGTGCCATACATTTTTTCCATTTACCAGTAAATAAGAGGCCGCTGTAGCTTAAACTATGTTCCATCCACTCTATTTTTTCCTATTTTTTCAGGTCTATAAGATGGCAGTCTATTTCCCTCTATATACGTGTGTCAGTATCTGCAACTTATACCCTCTTTATATACATGTGTATATAACATCAAACTCTGGCAGTAAGTACAATCAAATAGTGCAATAAATGCTAATACACTCATTGTTTTAATAACATTGCCAGGCAGACTCAATCTTTTTTTAACTTTATGATAAACAAATTATTTCTTCAATCGATCAATTTGTTGTACCTTGTATTACATGTATCTCAAAACCTATAATAATACCATTATATGAAATGGCCATTGGGTTACATATACTAAGAACTAGCATTTGGTGCATAAAAAAAATCATAATGACTCATTCTGATGCAGTCATAATTACATTAAGAAACTAATATTTCTCAAACTTCCCTATTTTACTAGCCATTTGAATACAACAGGGCTGGTGGAACAAAAAAATTACTCAGCACCCATTCTTCAAGCATTCCTTCCATCCCCGTATGGATATAAGTCATGCTCTCGTTCCTTCCTCCCCTATGAGTTGTCTTGAAAGCTTACAGGCGCTGCTCCTCTCTTTGTGGCGACTAAATACAATCAACCGTACGTCACTTGTCCTTGCACCTGTTCTAACTTAAGCCTGCCAATATTTCTGGATACAGCATCTATGGTGTGTAGATAGTAAGCACATCCTGGTTACTGAAATGATCAGCAGACTAATTCTTCATCTTCACAATATGAAATATAAATGAAGACTTTAGTGAGGGAAACCCACTGAATAGTTTCATTTTCTTATTGTTACTTAATTATCAAGGTAAATATCACACTATGCCATCTAAAGTTCACACAACGCCATCTGA
>NC_091558.1:12535217-12555217 GCF_042767895.1 Penaeus vannamei | reverse complement strand
TTAAAACCATGTTGGTGACCATCCTGTTCACCCCTAATCTAATTAATTGATTAGCGTTGTTTGTGTCCGTGTGTTATCGGTGTGGTTGATTAATCATGCGGTCCTTCATGCAGCATGGTATAATATTCCGGTGGATATCTCGTGCGTCCACTAGTACGACTACCCTGCTCGTCTAACTCATCTTGCTCAGCCTCATTGTTAATTCTTTCACTCCAAGTACTTGCACTCGCACTAGTTGCAGTCCCTGCATTTGGTGAACGGTCTGTAGCGTTTGTGTCGTGCCAAATATTATAAGAAAAAGGGGTTTGTAATCGATCAGAATCATCAACATTTGTAACAGGCAACACAACACCATATGAAACATTAGCTTTACAGCAGCGTTGGAATCTTTTACAACCACATCTGGTGCTAAGTCATCCCTTCCTTGACTCTTGAGCCCAATCTTAGTTGCTCTCTTAATTTTTTTTTTCTTTTTTCATCGTCATTCGTTAGGAAGCTCATGACACTCTTCTTCACGTGCTTCTTGTTTCTAGTGCTAGCGACCTCGGAATACTGGCCTCCAGCGTGATTTTCATATTCTCGAGATGAACTTCCTTCATTTTTTTCTGTCTGTAGGTGTTTAATCCCGTAGACACATGGTCGTATTTGGTCAATGACTCAAGACGGTCCCTCCCAGCGGGGGGATAATTTGCTGTCACCTTTCCTCACAGCCTTGAGGAAAACCCTCATCCAGGCAGTAATGCATAGTCTTTGGATTTCTTCTGGCGACCCCTGCACTGCTCATCTGCTGCTCTTAGCAAGTTGCCTCGTGCATATTCATGTACCTCCCATGACCCTCGAGTTCTTGTAGTTATGAAATCTTCATTAGGCAGACCACCAAAACTAGTGGGTCTGGTCCACCAAAGGTCTGGAGTCTTCAGGTCCCGGTTGCATGTGGCATAGTATAGTGTGTCGCCAATCGTTTTGTAGTAGGCAGAGTTCAGAGCCATTTGGGTATCCTTTAGTTAAAAATCTCAGAACTGATCTTTACCGTCCACCATTCCACATAGAATATTGAGAACTTGCTGATTGGTCCGTCCACAGAGTTCATTAGACGCTGGTTGGTATGCAGTAATTTTACACTGCTGAAACTGCATATGCTTTGCCATCCCCTTCAGGATTTCATTCTTAAAATTCGCGTCACTGGTCTGTCAGTATCGTCTGAGGAATCCCGAGATCTGCAAATACCTCACTTACAACTTCAGCTACGGTTTCAGCATGTATGAGTGTAATGCTCTGACAACAACAAGTAAGTGTTCTTAATCCTCTAGGCTAATATGGCACCAATAGCTCACCAGTCCGTGAGAAGTCAGATCTCAATACTGGTTCCTTTAACTTCCCCATACCCTACACAATGCTCCAAAAGGTTTATTTCTCGTTGGAACAATCGACATGCGAGTGTATAAAGACCGTATACACTTATCTGCGCATGCACCATAATACATCATGTGTCGTCTGCACTGCACGGAGTGGTACCCAAAATATAAAGACCACGTGTATACACCGTATATTGCAGGATGTTACATTGAAATTCTTACAGATAACATTATTAATGTATTAATGTATGAGAGTTTATATGAATCTATATGCTGGTGTCGCATAAATATAGATTGTTGTAGGCCTATAACAAAGTACAAATATGACGCAAGAAATTGAGAACGTTTTATACACCGATTTATTCCTGTACAATTATGCTCATTCACTGCGCAATGCCATCATATCCCTAATAAAATAGTGTCCTTCATCTTCCAAATAACGGCATTGCCCTCTACTGTGCTCATTTTATTTATTCTTGCTAATATCTAATCACCAACACTATGAGAAACATAATTATAATGATCCATAAAAGCTAAATTACATGCAACTCAGGTAAATTGTTCTGTTTGTGTATAATCAGTAATTCTGAAATGATTGGAACTCATAGTTAATAACTCTGTCTGCTCTTCTAAAAGGCCATGATGATGGTCCACTGCTTCCAAAAGTTCGCTGGGAACCGATACAGTTTATAATTATCCTCCCTTGCAACTCGACCATGATTATTGTATTACTAATATAGTTATTTGATAATGTTATCTGTAAGAATTTTAATGTAATATTCTGCAATATACGGTGTATACGGGTGGTCTTTATATTTTGGGTACCACTCAGTGCAGTGCAGACGACACATCATGTATGCGGTCTGTGTACACTCGCATGTGAACAATCTTGTCTTCTCAGGCCTGGCCTTTCGTCCAGCTTTTATCAACCGACTCAGTGCTTCCTTCAGTAGTAAGGGCATTTTAAGAGATATTTCACAAATCTGGCAAATAAATCGTTACCAAAGAATTTCTTCACTAATATGTTCGTAAAGTTGTGTAATATCATGTCTTAAAAAGTTGAAGTTCAAATCTTGTAGGTAACCATGTATAAAAGCCATTTTCCAATATGGCCGCCACAAAATCTACGACGCCCAATATCTTGATGTGTATTTGACATAGATTTCTCATATTGGTATCTAATCCTATGTTTTTAGGCGAGACAATTAGAGCAGTATTTTATTGATTAACTTAAGAAATCCAAAATGGCTGTCCATAATTGTCCATGCCTTCTGTCTGTTTCAAATAGGTAGAATAGCCTTTTGGTGTTGGTCGTATGAGCCTATTAGCTGCTGTATCTGGGCCTGCACATGTGAAGTGAGCACTAGTGGTGATTCAACATAGTATTTATCCAATGCTAGAGTCCAGTGTTCTGAAGCAGAATATGAGGCATGAATTATAATATAATATTGCTTTAATTGTCTAAGAATATTTTTTATTAAATTCCTAGACCTGAAAAATATAGGATCTGACACCTACAACAAGAATCTTTCTTAAAAAGAGATTACTTGAGAAAGTACTTTCATTTATGCACTGTGCTATGCACTTAAAAAGCCTATGTAATAAAAATATATATATAACTTACAAGTCTTACCATAATGTTCGCTTTGCTCAGGAGACCCATTATCTCATAAATTTCATAATTTTAAGTAAGCCCATAGTGATTATTAACATGTCATATGGGCCTCCATAGTAAGAGAAACTGGACAGAAATCCTGTACACATATAATATTGCTTAATGCATATAGACACAGCCATGCATAAATAGATGCCTTGACCTAGATTAATTTCCTCTAGTTTACTAGCAAAATATAACTTTCTAATAAATCTTAAATAGATATTACATGTATATAATATAAACTTAACATAATATATTTACATATTTTGGGAATTATTTGGTGCATTTGATATGCATAAGGGCCCGTACAGGAGCACACTGCTGCAGTAGTAAACACAATGATGATGTCAGCATCCTGGGAATCCCCATGGATCCCCAAGCCAGTGCAGCTACTGTGTCCAACATGAGTCATACACAGTGCAATAAAAGAGTATGCATTTCATAGTATATATTCTTGAAAAACAAAAACAGATAACCATTCAATGAAAATTTATTCAGAAAGGTTAAAAAAATATATAATTCGTATGACAAGATCATAATATGCTTTGAATTTCCCTTTTTTCCACGTGAATACCATAGTACACCTATATAGTAGCACCACAGACACCCATACTTGTTATAAACCTAACATATGACCCCTTAAGGGTAAACAGGAATTATTACTGTTTATTTGAGTGTATTTTTGTAATTTGGTAGTTTTAGCCATCAGAAAGGATGTAAGAAAATGGTGTTTATTTCTGTGCGTTATAGGTTGAATTTAACCTTCTTGGGGGTACTATAAAATATAATTGAATAATGGAGAGTGAGTCCCAGTTTATTTAATGTTACCAGTTGATTTCATAATCAGGGTACCCCAATGCCTCAGAAAAAAACACGAGTTTGTAGAGTTGTTGTGTGTGTGGGGGGGGGGGGGGCATGAGGGATGTTCAGGGGCCCGCGGCGTAAGATACGGATATGATATTTTTCATTTCTTGGACAAAACACATTGGCAGTCATTTTGGATTTCTTAAGTTATTCAATAAAATATTGGTCTAATTGTCTGAGAATCATAATTATTGAATTCCTTGAACTAAAATACATAGGTTTAGACATCGATATGAGATATCTAAGTCAAATACACATCAAAATATTGGACATAGATTTTGTGGCGGCTGTACTGGATTTTTTTTTTCCTGGAGTTTCCCACAAGATTTGAACTTCAACATTTTGAGATGTGATATTGCACACATTTATGAACAAATTGGCGAAGAAATTGTTTGGTAACAATTTAGTTGCCAGATTTTCAAAAGTTTCCCTAACTACAGTACCTGTAGATGCCTGTCAATATCATCATTGCATATAGCTATGACATCTAAGAATAGCTGCAACCCTTGTCTGATTTGGTCACTGAAAATTCGGTTCATGAGGAGTTGGAACATTCGAGGTGCATTAGACGGACCAAACGGCATCACTGTGTACTCAAGATGTCCTGTATGGGTGGTAAAGGCTGACATCGGAATTGAGTCATTATTCAGTGGTACTTGATGGTACCCGCTATGCAAGTCTAGCATTGAAAACCACTTGTTTTGGTGGACGGTACAGGATGTCTTCTATCAATGGCAATGGGTAGAATTCAAGCCAGTTTTGGCTGCTCAAAGCCTGATAATCTATACAGCCTAGGATACGAATTGTCCTTTCTCTTCACTAGGACAATTGGTGCAATCCACTCAGAATATGGCCTTGCTCCTTCAGAGCCTTGGCCTCTGCTTCCACAGCAAGTCGTGGAGCATATGGGATTAAACCTAGGTGGAACATATACTCAATCATTGTTACCTGTCTTTATCTTGTGCTCAATAAGATTGATTCTTGCTAAAGGCTCCTCTTTAAGGCTAAATGCCACGGAATTGATACGAAATTCCCGTATCATGGCCTTTACTGCTTTGCGTTGATCTTCCTTCAGGATCCAGCGTTCAGCGTCCAGTGCTTTTAGAAGTCTAGAAGCGATTCTCATACACTGGTCCATTTTTCACCACACAGCAAGGATCAAAGTGAAGAGCTTGATCTAGGGGATCCCTTTCCTTCACATCATCCGGTTTCACCTCACTGACCACGGCAATGATGCTCATCACTGAGTTGTTTTTCCCAGTGGTTGGTTGGTAATCGTTCCAACTGCCCTTCTTCATCATCTTGGATGGATACATTTGCAATGGTTCTCTTGTCATGGACCAAGAACGGTATGCGACCGACGTTGCAAACCAAGACATTCACATCTGCCTAGCTAACACAAGTATTAAGATACAGTTCTCTCCCAATGGTAAATCACTTCCGTTTTCGAGTCTCGTCATCCTGCTTAAGGCTTCCCAAAATGATGGATGCCTTCCCAGCAGGTACGGTGTAAATCCCTGTGAGAGACTTAAATTTGTGATCTCTTTGTCGACAATACTGTTGAGTGCCACATCAAAACACCTAATAAGAGATAATGAACCATCCATATACTGGTAGGACAGAGTAATAATCTATCTTACGGCATTCCAAGCCGACCGTACTGCAGTTAGGCCTCCTTCGGTGCCGTATTGGATATCCACGGTCCATCTAATGCATTATCGAACCAGATCAAACATATAAGGACCAAAATAATAAGAGAAAAGAAAGCAAGAAAGAGGGAGGGGTGTTAAGTGCTTCTAGCCAGTGTCTTTATATGAATTTTACGGTTTTTAATATTCTTTATTTCATTTATTTTCGTTTTTTCACTTTTATATTTTTCAAGTAGAAAATATGTGAGGGAAATGGGAGTAGCGATCCTCATGGACGTTCTTGAGGTACAAACCATCTCAGATAGATATGAGAGTTGATAAGGGAAATGACAATGGCAATCTGCAGGGATTTATATGAAGCGATTGTCGTCTCACAGAGAAAGAAAAAAATATGTAAAAGAATAGTGGATCATTGTCACTCAACATTGCGGGCAAAAAAGATAATCTACAAACTGACATAACTGCGGACAAGAGATACCTCATTACTCTTTGTGCCTACAACTACGACACTGACAATCCCTTATGAGGCTAAAGGGAAATATTATGCATCATAGATTCACTTTATTTATGAAAGCATACACTAGGGCAGCGACGTGGCAGCAGGTCACGACACACGTGTATTCAGAATCTTGGTGGCAGTCTGACTGTCCTCTAACCACTTCTCCAACCTTCCGCCGCCTCGTTCCAGACTCACTGGCTACTCTCCACCCAACTGCCGCTCGCTCACGCCAAATCACAAATTACCAATTATAAAGGACAATTACTGATACAAGTAATATATGTATAAATCAACATTACACTCCCCCTGAATTTTATTCACTCTAGCCCTCGTGACTAGCAACGATCGTCGTGGCAGGTCTCTGTACAGAACCGCTCCATCATCACCGTCGCGGGCAGGAGGCTCGACTTTCAATGGATATCCATACAGCATGTTTGCAGGGGCGGTGGCTGCATCGTGGTTGTCTCTGGGCGTCACGTTATACAGATATACTGCCTCTGCTACAGTGCAGCCATTCCTGGCCGTGATGACTTTCACCGTTCAGCGACACCTTTCAACTATACCATTACCTGCACCGTACAGGCATGCACCACCTTTTTGCGAACTTAGCGAAAAGCAGTATCGTTGTCAGTCAGCAACTCTTCTGGTGCTCCTCACTCATAAAACACTGCCTCCAGTTGCCCTATCACAGACTTGTTGGTCTGCAACCAAAGTTGGCGCCAAATGGTGAACCGTGATGGCCCACAGTCGATGAGAGTCAGATAATGTTGGCTGCCACAGTGAGTTATTTCCGTAACAACTCCACTCCTAAACTCCCTTTCTGCCACTTCACTGGAGCTGGGTCGATGGAGTAACACTAATGAAAACTGCCTGCATCAGCCACTTAGTGATGTCTGGATCCACTCTCCCCACAAAATGCAGGGTACACTTCTTAATTTCCCATGCCAATGTAAGGTTCAGACCCTTGATGACTACATCCAGCTCTGCCATGTTGAAGTTACTGGAGTCATCCTTGCAGAGCCAACTAGGAGCTGGCATTTACTCAGACCTGCGCCTCTTCGCCACTAACGTCCCAACGACTTCTCACATGGTCATTCTTCTTCATTCCAGCCACAACTTCTTGCAGCAGCCTTCTACCTCCCTCATCGGTGACGACGTCAACCCATCCCTACGTGGCCTGATTTGCTTTTCTCTTAATTAAGGCCGTCGCTACTCGCAGCCACCCATGCACAGGGTAATAGTTAATTTACTTGCCACACTACGAAAACACAGCCAGTCGTTCACCAAATTGTCGTCAATGTAAGCCGATATCACCCGCCTCGTTCTCGGGTCTTACTGAAGCACACAGTTTAACACAGCTCTCATTACCAGTGGGGCAATGTTCAAACCAAACCCCAGGTGCGTTAAACAATATCTACGGCCCTTAGACTATGGTCTGGTATGGCCACAAAGAGTCCTGGACTCTGATCTGCAGGTAGGCCTTGGCCAAGTCAACCACCGACACATTCACACCCTGCCTGCGCCGTTCCTGCAGCTTGTCCAAACACATCGGAATCTGCCGTAAACGCGTCGATGTGATGAAAGGAATTGATCCTTTTGCTGGGCCATACTTATGCTCGTCATATGGAAGCAGCCAGCTATCATCAATCCACCTTTGCAGCTCTTCCTCGTACAGGTCACTGAGTACACCTCCATCTCATGTGCAAGACCGTGGGCTCTTTCCCTTCCGACCACTTCCAGGCCACTGTCCAACACTTGGTTACAGGATTGAAAGACGCACAGAAATCGCGCTCTTCCACTCAGTGTTACATCGGCAGCCACACACATCGCTATAGGCCTGTCTTCCACGTCAAACCGCACATTCCTCAATACGTCGACCTTGACACTTCCAAAGGCATCAACATTATCCATGCCAAGAATGTACTTATACCCAAGGGGTCCTGTAGTGGTCACGTATACATTCATGTATGCGCAGGCGCCACTGCTAAGGGCGTCTTCTGTACGTCCCATAAAAGTTAATCCAGTATTAGAGTTTAATCCAGATCTCTAGTGCAAATACGCATTGGCAGTATCCAGAATCAACTTTTAATGCACCTCTGGACCAGGCTTTAATATCAAGCTCATTTAAAATCCTGCACATGTCCAGAAGGGAGAATCCCACCAATCATGTACTGTCACGCCATGTGTCCGTCATGAACTTCACAGGAGCCATTGCTTGAGTTGCCATTCAGAGTTAATTTCGGCAAAACACCGATCGTCTTAGAATTTTCATACTAAATATTTATTCTGCAAGTGGAACTGTACATATTTGCACAACTGATCAAATATTCTGATAAAGGAAATAACTTATGACAATGAATATAAAAAAACAAAATAACCCCACGAGAAATCTTTGAATCTTGGCTGCGGCCAAGGAACTCGTATCTTCAGGTTACTGAAAGAAAAGATGTCTTGAGTGACTTACTACAACTTTCTATAACAATTACCTTTTCTCCAATCTATAAAAAATGAATAACAGTTGTCAGAAAAATCTTTTAACAATGCAGTGTGTCAAGGTTCATTTATCCAAGTAAATTTTGTACCGGATTGCAGATCTTTAGGTAGTATTAAATATACTGTCTTCTTTATCATATATGTAGGGACATGAAGGGTGAGTGTTGAATATGCATCTTTTGGATGATTTTGTTGTATATTTACAGGTACTGAGTGCATGGCTTGCTCCAAACGCTACCCTACACATGTAACAGTTATGTGTGAAAAGCAACGATGCACAGAAATGTTTCAAAGTACCACACATTTATTCAGCAATAAAAAGACAAGACATACCTCAGCTCCCACCCTTTAAATTTGTAAAACCTATTCCCACACGCCCAGAAATCCGAAACCATGACCTTCACATCAACAGCAAAGGGCAGAACTATCACTACATCACAGACTAGGAACATCACAAGAATTGATAGAAATTTAAAGACAGTCCATTAACACAGGATTTCGAAATCATATTTGAAACAGATAATCCTAAATAAATGTGTACAGAAAATAGAGGTACGAACTTTACTTTAATATGATGCTAGTCTTAGTTTTCAATTTTGAGAACATTAGGAAGCATAAAGAATTGATTAATTATATGAATAAGTTTTAATGCCTTGTCTTCAATCATGTAGGTACGTCTGGGATGGAGAGAAGGGAAAGATGGTCTTCTGAAGCAACTGAGAAGTTGCTTCTGAAGAAGCAATGCAGAGATCTAAAAAAAAGTAAAGATAATTAATATTATGAAAACAGGAAGAGTCTCAGTTTCATGAAATACACATTAAAAATTATAGACATTTTGAAACTTAAGGGCTGTCTACAATAGGTTCTTAAATTTTCAAAAAGAAAGAGAGAGAAAAAAAAAAATCTCCCAAAAGAGCAAATTTCACGCGGGACACTTCTCTTTGACATGTTTACATGATAATGGTGGTGATAGAATAATGAGTACTACAGTTTTTACTGAACATTATTGTCGCACCGTCTGGCAGCAGAGATTGTCGTCTTCGGTACGGACACGGTGGATAAGGATTTAACTATATGCGGTATTAAGAGTTAAGGACGCTACAGAAGACGCCCTAAGTTTCATTTGCACGGCTCCCACTCCATCATACTGCCATGGTCACCCACTCACAGTGACCATGGAAACGGCGCACCTTCTCCACTTCACTAATTGTCAGAAGAGGACTGGCGCTGACGCCACCTCTCGCACCCGTTTCCGAACACACAGAAGCAATATGTCCTAATTCCCCACAAAGGTAGCACTTTACACATCGTCGAGAGCGAACACTAGCCCTACGACGGGCCTGGCAGTCCTTGGCGAAATGATTGGGGCCACCTCACTCAAAACATTGCGGGACTTGACAAACTGCCGCCTGCTGAGCTAATCCTGGATTCAACATTGCACCAAAACATGCCTCAGACCGGCCGGGATGCTGTCATCCATCAGCACAGCCCGTTCCCGCAATAAGAGCTGGTCCACTCTCATCATCTCCATGCGAGACCCGGCTCTCAGGAGCTGGTGGACGTCTTCCAGCAACCCAGCCACGAAAGCACACGCCATGGCCTGCTCTGACACTCCGCCAGATAAACATCAAGGCTCTCTCCTTTTCACAACCGCCGGTTAACAAATTGCTCATAATCTACGTAGAGATCCAAACTGAACGCGGCCAACAGCGCCTTCTTTACTTTGCTTGCGGTCCTTTCTGGCTCTGAAAGCTGCAGGTACACGGCGAAAGCTCCATCGGTGAAGCGCAGTGTGATCACGCTGGCTACGTCAGCGATGCCTCGATGCTTACACACCAGCTCCAACTTTTCCAACCATTCCACTACCGAATGCCTGCCCCTGCCGTCAAACTCCGGGATCAATTTCATGTCAAAGGACTGTTACATACTGCCTAGATAGCTTGAGGCTACTGGGAAACGCTATGCGTCGTAGATCCCCTTTATGAAAGCATACACTAGGGCAGCGATGTGGCACAGCTCACGAGACACACGCATTTAGAAGCTCGGTGGCAGTCCTACTGTCCTCTCACCACTTCCAGACTCACTAGCCACTCTCCACCCACCTGCTGTTTGCTCCCGCCAAATCACCAATTACCAATTATAAAGGGAAATTACTAATACATGCAATATATGTATAAATCAACATTACACCCTATTCATGAAAGTTAGTTTCTTTTAGTTTGCATGAATGAGTGAGCTCACACGAAGAAGGAATCTCAAACAAGTATATTAATGTTCATTTTAACAATGTTATAATAATTAAGTTAATACGACATTATTTCAACTGCCACACTGGACTGAACATTAAATGATATGTGACTTAACGTACACAATTATGCATGGTGACATGGAAATTCTTTGCAAGCTTCCGCAATGCAGACTTCCCAGTTCAGAAATATTTTTACCTATCCCCGATTGTATTTAATCTTAATTATGGATTCGCTATAAATTCTGATAGACTGAGGTACTTATTTCTTGCTTACTCATGTTAGACATCATCGACGGATGGGGTTTCCCTTTTTACCGAAATTTCCGAACGAAATGAAGTAAACTGAAAGAGACTAGAAATTATAACGTTACCGTCTCTACTCTACTTGTAGTGTTTACCCAGCTGATACCTTGGCATACCACAACGCTGGTCTTGAAGAGTGCAACTTACGGACAGGGTAGCTGTTTTGATAAAAGTGGTAGCAGGCGTGTATTGCAGCATGACCCGCTCGTTACGACCCTGAAGCTCTTTTTACCTGTACGTATTTGTCATAATTTAATTGATAATTGTAGTATTATGGAAATAATAGTGAATCATAAATGTGTGCATCTTTGTAAATAATATTGGAATCTGTGTTTTCATTGTGTATATTAGAAATATGCATTAATATTGAAAACTATCGACATATGAAGTATCTAATATTCTGATTTTGTTAAGTTGTAAACGAAGAATTGTCGAATTTGTTCTAATGAAAACATTAGTTATGGAAAACGTTGCGCATTCTTTTGCCACGAGAGGAAGCGTTGTTTACAAGCTGAAATGAGCGGGACACGTGAAGGCTGCCTCTGAATAAGAAGTCTTGAATTTGTCAAATTTTAATTCATAGGGTATGAGGTAGGATCATTATTTGAATATGTTTTAGTTCTTGAGTATGTTATTGATGAAATTCTGATTTTTGGTGGCCTGACAGTGATTTATTGTATATCGCGGAATTTTAAATGTCAGTGTTGGGGATATTCAACTATGTGCGTAATTTTCCATAGAAAGCTGCATTGGGCAAGATTTACTGTGTTGCTTGAATATCATCATTCAGGGGCGGGGTGCCATGATGTAAGTGAAATGTTGTGTTAGAAACTATGTGATTTATCAGAAGATATTGTTTGCTGATTACCAGTGTGTTAGAAGTTTAACTATTATTGTTCTGAACAAGTCTCCAAGGTTTTGACTGAATTTACATAGAAACTGCTGAATATTATTCTACCCATGGTATGAGGTGAGCCATCCCTGATTGATGAGGATCTATTGTTACAATAATTATCTTTCATATTTGCTCATATTCATAATTAACTTTTTCCCCATCCTTTCCTGTTCTTATATGCCAGTGTAATCATGTTCTTTTCCCATCTCATCATGAGCATTTCTTTGTTTAAAAACATGTTCATACTTCTTTTGTGTTTAAGGGGGCCGACTGGTCTTTTTTCGCCATTTTTCGTCCATCTTGCCGAAATTGAGTTAAATGTATTTGCAAGGAGTTCTAGGGCCCCCGCTTCTCCCCTGAAAATTTCAAGCCCCGACCGCTGTTTTTTAGGTGGCAGCGGCCCTTTTCGATGTCGACCGAAATGTTTTTTTACACATTACATTAGAAAATCGGCAATTGTGACTTAATGATTAGAGATGATAAAAAATGAGATTATTTGCTGAAAGCTTATTCAATTCACGCAAGATGAGACCAACCTTCATTTTTTCGGAATAATTTTTAAAATCTGGCAAGCATCAAAAAAACAATAACAAAGATTTATTTCATAAATAAGTAAACGTGATAAGCCACTCATATGGAATATTTTCTTTTCTTTGTGTTTTCATCATACATAGGTAGTTTGATCTATGAGCAAAACATTTCGAAAATGCAGACCAGTATTACACATTGTAAAACCCAATTAGAGCAACAATAATAGGTAAATAATAGATAATTATATCCTATACAAGTATTCCGTACATGATTTCATATGTAAAACGTAAAAAAAGAAAAACGAAAAGGAAAAAGATCGCGATGTTTGGGTCCTTGACATTTTTACGCATAGCACACACATTTTCTGTCCGATTTTAACGTATCATGGATTATTTTGTAGCTGAATAGTAGATCTATTATATGCTGCAATAAGGATTTGCAATATTTTCATGTGCGTCTTATAAAAATGACATATTTTAAAAATCTCTTCGTAGGGCCTCCAAATGGTCGCCTTCGAAAAATATCCACAAAAAAAAAGATAATAATAAGGTTGACTTTTAAAAATTGGCTTTGCATATTATAGTAGAAGGATTATTCTATCCAGATCAGAATGGCTGTATGATTTTTTTTTTTCGATTTTAGCAAACTAAAAAAAAGGTCATTGTAGGCCTATAGACACGCTAAATTACTGCCACCCTGCTGCACTATCCGTAAGATTTTGAGAAACCCTTACGTGCTGACAGTGTCCGCAAGACTTCGGAAAGCAGGTAGTTGATAGAGGATTATGGTGTAAGAAGACTATACCATTATACGTTGTCTTGTTAAAATCAAAATAATCATGAAACGATGAGGAAAACGAAAAATGTCATTGTCTCAGAACTCCACCTACAACGTTCATTTGAGATTTTGCAATTTTTACCAGTGCATCTTGCAAAAGGGAGAAATGTAAGAATTCTTTTTACGTTTCTTTTGATTTTCGTGAACCTCTACTTCAAAAGTCGAAATCGAAAAATCTACAACGAACAAGTTATAGCCATAGGGTATTTCTGTCCATAAATAAAATAACATTGAATGTCATCGTTTTTGAAGACGGGAGAGTTTGTTTTGGCGAGTCCAGAGAACGCAAAAGACCTTGCTGCCGCCAGCTGTAAAAGGTGATGAATCTTCTATTTAGATACTGGTGGGTAGAAGTGATACTAGTTTACACGGCTGCTTCTTAATTCTTAAGAGTTAACACATGAGTCGAATGGAACACGATACAAGATAGTAAGCACAGGTGGTACCCGCGTTAGTCAAAGTGAGACTGAGTGAATGAGACCTGGGTCAAGCTGGGTCGACTTATATCTGCCAGTGAGCGCAAGCGATGGCGTGGGGCCGTGTGCACAAGGCTCGTGGCGCCCACGTGGTCTGTGAGCTTGCATAATGCATTATGTTATGCAGTGTGCTATACACCTCATAGTTGCAATTCCACAATAGTCCTTAATTGGTTGTTCACCAATCCTTCCCACTCATGTCATGCACCGGTTTGTCGTCGATGGGGGTAGGTAGGCACTCCATCAATGGCTTTTGTTTATGATGAACCTTCAAGTACTGAAAACTTAGATCCAGCTTGTGAATCCTCATAAAAGTCGCCACAATAAGCAGATCATAATTCCCTAGGAAATGGATTGCATGATCCTCGAATACAAAACAATCACCAGTAAACTGTTTTCCCCCAATAATGAAAGTCATTTTGGCCAGCCCAAGGATATTGTCACGTTTTGGGGAACTAGAGTATGGTAGAGTCTTCTTCATGCCTTCATGTAACCGATATTGTGATAATTTGACAAGATTGGGTTTTGCATCAGAATCCCACACAGCAACAAAACTGTCATTCTGTGGTACAAACATTTCAACTCATCATATATTCTGGAGGTCGTGGTCCTAGCATGGAAATGCGGTAGTTCACTGTCTCCTCCAGCTCCTAGTGTCTCCCATCATCTACTCCGTATGGATATACCCCATGGTGAACAACGTCTTTGCAACCGTAATGTTACGCCATTTCATCTCTGCTTCCACCCAGACAAGCCATTCCCCACCAGTGAGGCCATCTTCCTCATAACTAAACAATCCTGTTCCTGGTAAACACCTGCATTGCATTGAACTGTCTCATAATCCTAGCTTGGCTTAGGGCTTCATTAGCCGTGGCTGAGCCTCTGAAGTGTCTTCTGTTGAAGCTCGATGAAAACGTCTACAACTCGATCAGCTGTTGCATTTGTACAGATAGGCCGCGAAATTACTCTTCTAAATGCCCAACTTGCGCGTCCATTTTGCGTCTTTCTGTAGAAACCGCGTGTGAGATACTGGGACTATTATCCTCCCCCGGTGACTACTATGTCGAGCAGTAGTTCATCTGCTCTAAGATTGAAAATATATTATCTTCTCTGTACGGCTCATCTACAGGATAATAACTGTTCTGTAGAAATTAACGAATTTGTTTTTGTCTCAGACATGAACTTTCATCCGCATTTAAGTCCATCAAGAAACTTTTATCACTGGATTTTGATTATTTATAGTCACTTCAGTGCAAAATCAGTAAGAACATTAGCAAAAACAAGAAAATCGTAATCACATAACAATCAGAAACAAATCAAACGGCAGAAAATAGTACACTTATAACCAATGGACAAATTTTAATTATAATAAAAGGTTATATAGATGTATTAGCCGTCCTAGTATAAGTGTAGTATATTAAGTAAGTTTACCCTTCACTGCGTCTTCTATGAATTCCTATTAATGAAAGAAAACGGCTTGGGGTAACTAAACCAAAACTATTACTCCAACAACTAAAAGGGTTAATTTACAATTATCCTTTTATTTGAACTGCGCAACCAATTAACATGCGTGAGTTTACCACCTTAATCACTTTATTCATCTAGTTAATATTGAGGGGACCGATCTCTAAGATCGATTTTTTCCATTTGGAACAAGTTGTAGATATTTTATTTTTCTACAAAATGAACCATAGTACGTTAATTCTGGACAAAAAATGCGCCTGTGTTTCAGGATATCAGCATTTTTCGTTTTTGTTTTCATTTTTTCATGTTTATTTTGGTATTAACAAAATGAGGTATAAAAAAAGTCTTCATGTAACATAATCCTCAATGATATACCTAAATTTCGAAGTATTGCGGACATTGCCAACACATAACAAATTCTCAAAATCTTACGTATGTTGTGGTAGGGTCACAATGAGTTGGCGGGTCTATAGGCATATATTTTCAATTAAAAACAAATCATACAGCCATTCTGATTTGATATCAGAATAGAACAATCCTTCATCTATCAAATGGCCGATGCACATTTTCTGAATTCGACTTTTTTGGTGAATATTTTGCGTATGCACTTTGAACACCATGGAAGATATATATATATATATATATATATATATATATATATATATATATATATATATATATTTATATATATATATATGTGTGTGTGTGTGTGTGTGTGTGTGTGTGTGTGTATGTATGTATGTATGTATGTATGTATATATATATATATGTATGTATATATATATGTATGTATGTATGTATATATATATGTATGTATATATATATATATATATATATATATATATATATATATATATATATATATATATATATATATATATATATGTGTGTGTGTGTGTGTGTGTGTGTGTGTCACTTTTATAAGTACATGAAAATAATGCAAATCCTTATTGCATCATGCAATAGATCTGCTGTTCAGCCACGAAATGCCACAATAGGTTAAAATCGGACTGAAAATGTGTGCTACGCGTAAAGTGTAGAGTACCGAAATATCGCGATTTTTTGCGATATGGATAACGAATCATGTATGAGAGACGAATAAAATATAATCATCTATTATCCCCCTTTATTGTTGCTCTAATGGGGTTTTGCAACATATAATACTGGTAAAAAAAATGATCGTTCTCAAGGCCAACGAATATCACACTCGCAGGCCGGAACGCGTCAGAAACGGCCGGTTTTGAGGCGAGGGTCCCAGGCCTTGTAACTCCACGGCATGAAACACACACCTTCCACACCAAAACTTCCCTGAGATACATATATACACATACAGGGTTGTGTAAAACTATGTATATAAGATATATAAGTATATACAGATAATTTCCGTGTATTCCATCTTATATGTATATATATTGTTACTTTCGTTTGTTTGTTTCATTGTTATATTTGTACGATAATTCAAAAAGTGGTGATCTGGATCATGATTTGGATACAGGATTTTTTTTTTCTCAGAAAGTCATGGACAAATTTTAAAGATTTTTTTTTAACCTGAGATGTGTCTTAGCCTAACTAAGATTCCATAAAATTTTGGCGGTGATCCAGATCATTTGGCAAACCTACCCCCAATTTAGGGGGGGATGCAAGTTCAAAACATTGCGCTCAAAGATGAAACTGACGAAATATGATCAAACATAAAGAAAAGAAAATACTCCATATAAATGACAAATCACTTTTAAATACCTCTATAAAAACGTTCTTCGTTGTTTTTAAACGCTTCCCAATTTTCTTTAAGGTTATCCCGAAAAAAACGAAAGTAGGTCATTTCATGTGAAATATTATAAGCTTTCAGAAAATAATCTTATTTTAAAAATTGTATCAAATCGTTTCGTCATAATTGACGATTTTCTAAGGTAAGGTGAAAATTCATGATATTTCGGTGGACATCGAAAGTGGCTGCTACCACCTGAGAAATAACGAGTCGGCCTTGAAATTTTCAGGGGAGATTCAGCCCTGAACTCTTCGGAAGTGCATTTAAATCAAATTCAGCAAGAAGGGCGAAAAATGCCGAAAAAAGCCAGACGATCACCTTATGGAATAGTGGAGCGTAAACCATGCAATAATTAACTTTCACTCAGGAATGTTCTCTGTCTCGCGTCAGCTCTTTGACTACCGCTCTCGGTCTTACGAGCAGGGCTCTCACAAATGTAGATCAGGGCTTCCATAGACTTGGGCTGAAACATCCCTACATTGAACAAAATGTCCCTAGATTTTACAAATGCCAGTTGAAAATTCTCATTCAAAAGAAAATCATATTTTTAGTGAATTGTATGGCGATATTGGAGGTATTCTACTTAAGATGATTATTTCCAAACTTTATACAGTTAATATAATTTAGCATCTTAAACTTTGGCATATGTAAAAGAATATAAAGCACTGGTGTCTCATTAGAGCGAATTCTCTGGGATCTTAGAAAGTAAATACGAAACTATATTGACTGAAATCAATCTTCAATGAATATTTAGATGGATTTGAATAATAGTCAAAGACAATTATACTCTTAAGATGGTTCACACAAATTGTAACAGAAGAGCAACTATTCGGTAGGCTGCACCGATGTATACAAATGTTAATATTTGTTGCAAAACTTTATCACATCATAAAAATGCACTAATGTAAATAAAAATGTTTTCCATGACTTTTTGATATCAGTACTGTCTAGTGTAGTAATCAAAATTAATATGTAAGTATATTAAAAATAGTTCCTGGGTAACTTTTCAACTTCCCATATACGAAATTGTTCAGCAATGATACCACAAGCTTCACTATCTGTAGCATTACTTTTGACACAGCTGGAGCATACCTGGAATGTGATAGGTGATGTCACAGCTGTTGACTCCATTAGCCAATGAAAATCATGATATGAAAATATAACTTGCAAAGCAGCTGACCACTATGTTCTGCTATTTTGGCAATAGAGGCGATCCCATCCCTCCCTCATGCATTTTCCCTTCATTGAAGATTAATACTTATTCTAGGCATAAATCTCTAAATTAACACTAAGTATGACCTGAATTCCCAAGACTTATCCCCAGATGCACTAAAAAGTCCCAATCTGGAGACAAAATCCCTAGAAGCGGGAGCGCTGCTCACGAGCGAACGGCTCAGTGACGTCACATTTGTGCGTCTATCGTCGTCTTGGTTGGTCTCGTCATTCTGCCCCATCATTCATCACTAATTCTGGAAGCCTTAAAATGAATTAAATTACTCATATTCTCATATATATCAATATAATTGATATGTTAATTCATGTGTATCATTTTTATCCAAGACTCATGGGTTCTTATTTAATAAATAATGTATTCCTCGTGTCGATGTACTTGAAGTGATTTCGCTAGTATAAGTGTTGTTTCTTTTTGTTTCGCCTACCACGGTGTTTAGCTCCTCCGTGTCACTGTGGTGTGGTTCCCTTCTTTGCCCAGTGCCCTATGCTGTAGGAATGACAAAATGGGATAATATTAAACTCTGTGTACAGAAAAATACAAGTTAGACGAACTGGAATCTACGGTTAACTTCGCATCATTTATAGTGGTTTTTTTCTGACTTATCACGTCGTTTTCTTCTAAGGAGTTCCTGGAGTCAACACCGATTCATCTTCACTCAATGATGCTCCAAGCTGAACTGCCTACAGGAAGGTTAGCCCTAGAGGTGCCAGGTCACCTAGACAGAGGTCTGGTTGTTCGGTTGTGTTGATGCTGAGGTGGCAGTTTCAAGCGATTTGGTCTTTTGGTCCTTTGGTTTAACTAACCACCAAGATCGTCCACAAGTACTTCACCTCTAACATCTACACAACTTCTATAACCATAGCCTCACTACCATCAAATTCTATTTTGTGGTTTTATTCCCGATGGCACTTATTTCAGGCTCATCGCGGCCGAAAATGATTTCCCCCCCGCATCAGGGACATTAAGGTTTGTCCCTTTATCAACTAGTCTATTTAAATTTGAATTCTCTGGTTTCTCGTACCTCTCTCCTTTAACTACGGCTCCGGCCACATCTCATCAGCTGATCATCGCTGCCAGAACCGGATTGGAAACAGTCATGAGCCAGTCGGACCGCCTCGCAGGCTGGGGAAAGCAAAATCACCGGCGCGGAAAAAGTAGCCTTTGGCATCCTGTATCGAAAGCGCGGTTTCATTTTTTGTTCTCTCTTCTCCATTTCCTGCAGCTTAACTTAGATCGTCTGACTTGTTCGTTTGATTATCAACGAACTGATCCGAAGCCTGTTATTTGGTCGGGAGTGTTTGTATGGTTTGATGCTGTGCCTGGGAGAATTTGTAGGGACGATATTTATCATGGAATAAGTGCTGATTCTCTTGCGGCATGAAAATGTGGTGACGGAAAATAGTTGGCGTCTTTGCAAGTTCGCAGGGACGTTGATAATACAAAAGCGACCTAAGACTGGACAGCAAATGGCATCACTATAGCATTACACAAAATTCTCTGTACCAATGGTTCCTAATCCTGAGGGCAAGCACCCCTCAGGGAGCGTCTGTAATTTTCAAGGGGATCGCGAGTACTTTGAAAAAAAAAAAAATCTTTAATTATATTTGTTATTCTCGTAACGAGAGTATGGTCAGATAATGGTTTAACAATTTTGTGACTAATTCATACTCAATCAAGAGACTAAGAATATGAAATTAACTTCTAAAATTCTAGAAAGGAATTTTACT
>NC_091558.1:12495217-12525217 GCF_042767895.1 Penaeus vannamei | reverse complement strand
CAAACTTTTTTTGAAAGACCAAACATTTTTTTAACCAATAGTAAAGACAGTCGCAATACCCCTCACCAGCTTTTCAAAAAAAAAAAAAAAAATGAGCGGGAAAAAAACAAAAGAATGCATTTCGTCAGGCAACAACTCGTTCGCTGAAATGACGATAGAACTGTTTGGAATAGAAGGAAACGTCTGGAAGGAAAAGAGATGAAACGGGAAAATCCCGGACCCAGAAGTAGCGAGCAGCTAACCTAACCGGAACTACCTAACCGACCAACGCGTGAAAAAAGGTCTGACCGTTATGTTTCTACTTTTGTTTGATCTTAGGTCTAAGTCACAATTAAAAAATCAAACGTATGTCAATCTAAGCAAGTAAGTATTGCAGTAAAAATAAATGTTGGTTTTGTCACCAAAAATAACGATGATACTGATGTCTATCGTTGCTGCTTACCGTGACTAAATATGGAAGAGCATATTTCAGTTTGAAAACACTGAATCTCGTAGATTATCGCCTTGATTTCTACGTATCAACAGATAAGAACGATTGCCTTTATCAGCGGATTTATTGCTGATGACGGGAGCTTGATAAATTATGACATCAAGCAAAATTGAAATTCTGAGAACTTTAAATGACGCTACAGGCAGTTCATTCCTACGAACGACTGACCCTGAAAGCAGACACACAGGAGGATTTTGATAAAGAGGGAAAGAGAGAGAAATTAGACAATATAATATTAAAATAGGAAGATGTGTAATTATACATACATTATATCTCTCCTGTCTCTCTCTCTCTCTCTCTCTCTCTCTCTCTCTCTCTCTATATATATATATATATATATATATATATATATATATATATATATATATATATATATATGTGTGTGTGTGTGTGTGTGTGTGTGTGTGTGTGTATGTATATGTGTGTGTGTGTGTATGGGGGTTTAAGTACACAAACACACATATACACAATGTATTTATTGTTTATATATCTATGTATTTATATATGTGTACACACACACACACGTATATATATATATATATATATATATATATATATATATATATATATATATACATATATACACACATACACACACACAATGTATATATATACGTATGTATATATAATATGTACATATATGTGTATATATAATATATACACATACACACGTATATATATATATATATATATATATATATATATATATATATATATATATACATGTGTATGCTACACACATACACACACACATGTATATATACATACATACATACATATATATATATATATATATATATATATACACACGTGTGTATATAAATATACATACACACACGCACACACAGCGTGTGAGTATACATAAATTATGTAGTGAATAAACATGATATATAAACATATTCACATATGTATGAATATACGCACATACTGTAAGGTACACACATACACTTATGTATATGTATATATATATACATGCATATGCATAACATGAATATGTAGAGAAGATAGTACAGCCGGGGGTCGCGGTGGCATATTTGCAACCCCCACTCACTCAGTAGGAAAACTCTTGCCCTCCTTTGCGTCCTTGAAACGGCAAGATTGCAACAGCTAATACACGATTGCTACAGACGAGCAGCTCGGGGCAAAGAATCCTCTGAGCATTCACTTTCTTTGGAGAATCCGGCCCGTCCCACGTCACATCCTGTTCCGCTAATCTCGCCATGCCCTTCTCAGAACGGCCGCGGCTCCTACGAACTGGATCGGCACGTCCGGCGATGGGGCAACGCTGCCCTGCCCGATACCCTGCCACGGAGCCCGACCCTCGACCAGTAACTGGTTGGCTGCACATATTTTGACAACATGGACTGGTCGCCGAGTGTGGTTTCTTGAGCAACTGACCCAGAGCGTGGCCTGGATATGGAAAGCACGATTTTTGCGATACTGAAGATCAGGACCCCGGTGAATTTACTAGTATTATCTATACACAAATTACTGGTGGGACTTCTATCTTCTTGCTAATGAATGAATTGACACACTTGAATTCACACGCATACGCAAGTATATGGCTGAAAAAATTCTACAATGTTAGCATTAATTCCACTCTATACTTACATCAAAACAAATAAACATATAAGCATACAGATATATATGAATATATACACATGTATAGTGCACACACAAACACATATATATATGTATGTATATTATATATGTGTGCGTGTATGTATGAATAAATATGTGTATGTATAGACATATGTATATACATGTATATATATTTATGTATGTATTACATATACACATAAATATGTATATGTGTGAATATATATGAATATACATATGTAGATAAATGTGTGAGCATATATATGCATATATATGTATGCGTACATATGTAACTATATATATATATATATATATATATATATAATTATATATATATAATTATATATATGTATACGTACATATGTAACTATATGTATCTATGTATATACATGTGTATATATACACATATATGTATACATATATGTATATATAAAGATACATATGTATGCATATATGTGAATATATATATATATATATGAGAGAGGGAGAGAGAGAGTGCGTCTCTCTCTATATATACATATACATATTTACACATACATATTTATATGTGTTATATATACATTCATAATATACATATGTATAAATATACACATGAACACTTATATAACATATATGCACACACACGCATATATAGGTATGTATATATACACATACTCATTTATATATGTACACATGCACATTATATATATATATATATATATATATATATATATATATATATATATATATATATATATATATGAGAGAGGGAGAGAGAGAGTGCGTCTCTATATATACATATACATATTTACACATACATATTTATATGTGTTATATATACATTCATAATATACTAATGTATAAATATACACATGAACACTTATATAACATATATGCACACACACGCATATATATGTATGTATATATACACATACTCACTTATATATGTACACATGCACATTATATATATATATATATATATATATATATATATACATACATATGCACATTCATACATACACACATACACATTTATGTATGTATACACATACACAAACATATATAGAAATGTACACACCTCTGGGTGTATTGAATATGGTGTGTTTTCACTCCACTTGAGGGAGTAAATATTTGGGGCGGAAATAGCACATCAGATGGAGGAGTGTTCGGATGAAGAGAAACTTGGCCTGGTCACATGTGAGCCGTACCTTAAGGGAGTGAGGAACGGGAAGATGGGAATGGGGGAGGGGGAAGGGGGCGACTTGGTTGTCAGCTGCGTTGGGAGTCTTGGATATCTGCGTTTAAATAAAAACCATAATGAAGGTAACGACTTGAATAAACATTGGTAGCAGTAGTGATGATGAAGATGACGACTGCAATTTCATTGATGGTGTTGGTTGAATGTTATTAATAACGCTACTAATAACAAGGAAGATACTGATGATAAAAAACAGCTAATGGTGGTATTTATGCTAAATTTACAACTCCAGGTTTGCTTAGTTTCCCACTGTAGATCAGTCCATTCTATGGAAACGACTCCAATGGCCGCCTGGTGGAAGTAAGCGTGGGATGTTTTTCTACCTTGTGAAGGTCAAGGCAAAAGACGGTTTATTGTCCGCTCGTGGACGTGTTAGTCGAGAACTTCCCTGTGTCGTATTACGCGAGTTTCCATTACTGGAAATTTCAGTTGATCCAATATCATAGCTCGCAATATTTTCTTCTTACGTGAATTTACCTCCGATCCTACTTGGATTTTTAAAAAATATGATGATGCAGTTTGATTCACAATGCTTCAGTAAAAACATCTAGTTCGATAAGGTGATCATGGGTTGTATAATAAAACTACAATCCGTTGACGATCCCGCAAAGGCACTGTACTCATTTTTTTCACGATTTTCCACTTTATTACATTCAACATAAATAATTGTGACCTTTTCGTTATTTGACGAACATACACACACAAATAGATAGACAGAGACTAATCAATAGACATAAACATAGATGAAGGGCAAATGCGGTCTATGTGACCCGGGATGGCTGACCTCAAATAAAAATAAAAAAAAATCGAAAGCCTTCCTTCTCGGCTTTTATTAACTATTATTCCCCACTTAATCAATGTGTGCCATCTTTCATTCCGTCAGTCCCAGCACTTCTTCAAGATCCTAATCACACTCACCATGCTTCGCTAGCCATACAAACACAGCGAGCTTCCGCATGTGACTCTCGCATGGACTCCAATTCTTCCGTGTTCGTGGTATGTCGGTTAACGCCCCGCCGGTGTCTGGACCGCCCCGGATCCCTAGGGTTCGAGCGCGAGTCCGGGTAAAGGATAAGGAATTGTGAATCTGAGATCAAATTGCAGAATTAGGTTAAATGATCCGGTCCAACGAGGTTGTTTACTGGGGGGGGGGGGGGATTGGCGTAATTCCTATTTTTCAAAACTGTAATAGCGAGGTATGCATGTGTCATTAAATGCTTTCAATTGGTACTTTTAGAGTCAGTAATTATTAAATCACCTGTATTGCACTGTTCTTTATAAAACAGTAAAGAAGGCTACATGTTCCATCCTATTGTGGTATCTAATGAGCTGGCTAGAGCGCCCTCGTTCCCGTTGACCGATGTACTGAGTCAGGAAGTTTTGTGACTAGCATTATATGTGATTTTTGATTTTTGAATCTTTTGTCTCACGTCTTTTTACAGGACCAGTTCTCAAAGAACCCAAAAATGTGTAAACTGTATTTTATCGAACGTAGACATTCTTAACCTTTGAACGTCTGCATACTTTTTTTAACTACTGAAAATTCAGCTTTTCTTGATGGTAAATGCAAATTCAGAGTAATCACACAGTCTCACGCATCTGTCATCGAGATTAGATAAGCGATAAGAATGTCATTATCAATAAACCCTTTGGAGATAAAGATAACACTATCTAATTAACCGGAAACAGGAAGATGAGTGTAACACAAATGTGTCGTTAATGGTTAGAGTGCTCTGCTCGCAATTGGATTGCCCATATAGTTGTATGATTAGTAGTAGCACGCTCATTGGAAGTCTGTATATATTGCCATAATATTTTGAAATTAAATACATATGTAATTTGCAAAATCCTTACAAGATACTGTTACACATTTTACGTACATCCTTGAACAAATACCGGGATCCCCAAATACCCGTTATATCGTTTAGGCTTAACCATCCATGTTCAGCAGGTCAATAGCCCCAATGCAGTGACTACCAGTTCAAATGTTAAGAAAATTAGACCCTTTGTTGTAAAAAATGTTCCTATATGCAGAAAAATGAAGTTCATATATTTTTTAGTTTTTACCTCAACAAATGTGATGTTAAAGAGTACAAGGGAGGCAAATATTAATTGATTTTTATTTGTCATTGTTTTGTCCTCGTCGCTTTTCATGTCACGCGGTGATTGGCCAACACGTGGCTCTGACGTCAGACTCCATGATGGCGGGAGAGGAGACAGACGTCTCGTCCGCTCCGACGATGTTGTTCTTGTCAATAGTAATAGGGGCTACTATTCTGGTCCTGGCGTGGCTAATTCGCCTATCAAGAAGCCAGACTAACAATACAGCAGAGAAAACAAGTGAGTATTACGCGGATTTTTGTGTGTTATCCGATATTTTCCCGCTAAGGCGCTACCCACGATGTAGGGGAGTGAGGAGGAAGAACTTGCATGCGGCGAAGATTTTCCAAGATATTTTCCTTAACTCGCTTCGACGGCTTGACCCTCGGGATCGCCGGCACTCGGACACCAAGAAGTGCAAGAATGGTGAAGAAAGAAAATATTGTAAAAGCAAGACAAAGGCGAAAACCCGAGGTTGTGGCGCGAAGTGGTGGCACGTGAGTCCCGCTATGGCTTGCACTTCCTGCATTCCACGAACCGCGGGAAATTCGGCCTAGCTGACGCTGCCCGGGATGTTATTTCCTATGTTGCACCCCGTCTTCCCATTAAACTAGTTGGAATTAACAGTGAAGTGGCCAAAAAGTGAGAAAATTACAAGAAAAGGAGATGAGAACGAGCGAGACATGTTTCTGTCGTGTATGTGTGTCAGCTAACTGTAGTATCCTTGAGTAGGTCATTAACGTAGGCCTATTGTGCCATGCTATGGGAGGCGATTTAAACGAAACAAGAGCCATCTGAGGCGTGCGAGATGTGTTTTTAGTGTGTTTTGTGCTTGTGCTTGTATATCACATGAATATTTGTGAAGTAAATATGATGATAGTCGACCTTTGTGCGATTTGTTGGTCATGATGAGTTCAAAGTTTTAACCTGACTTTCTGAAGGACAGGTAGAAACCTTACGATTGCTGTTTTAGTGTTGAAAATAGTATATTCATCAAATGAGTGATTATATGAAGTCTTGCCATCTTGTGGTGTAAATCTAGATGCATTTCTTGCCTTGTAGAAAATCAAAAGCTCAATCGTTTTATGCTTGACTATTTGGTTTGAGATCATTTTGAAGCAAATATATTGGCAGTATAGTGTTATGCCCGAAAGATTAGAAAACAAACAAATTTAAGTTAGCATTGTACACATCACGGGGTGCAATTGGTTTGAGTGTTTGTAATGCTTGAAGAGTGTGTGGTTTTATAAACGTGTGCTTTGAAAACAAAGTAAATTTTGACCATAAAAAGTAATGGTAAAAGTTTACGAGACTGCCATCACAAACTGTCCCCAACTCTGAAGAATTTAAATGAACCCCGTCCTCACTGCACAGAATACCACAAAGATTGCCATAGGAACCTAAAACTTATTTACCTTAAGGCATATCCTACTTGTACCCCCTGTTGATTGCCTTTATTTCCCTAGCCAGTATGTGCTTTAACCCTCTACAGTGTGATATTTTATGCAGTTATTTACCTCACATAGAATGAGTGAGTTTATAATTTTCTTTAAATAAAGCTTGCATCGATCTATACTTACCAAGACAATATTGAAAATTTTGATGCCCAAAATTCAGATGAAATTTAATTTCAAGCAAGGTAGCCTTTTTTATTGTGTAACTTTACAAACTAAAATATTGGGTATGAGAATTTGAAAAAAGAAGAAAATGTGGATGTGTAGATTAAAACTTGCAAGTTAAATGAATGCTATGGTGAGTAATTCATCAGATAATCTGCAAAAAGCAAGGACTTTTCATTTGCAATCAGGGAATGATCCATAATTGATAAATTGCTTCTACCTCCCAAAAATGTTAGTTTGCTATCCTTTGCTTGTGCATCAGCAGACCACTGATTACCACAATGCTGGACCTATTTACACTATTTTCATGGACCCAAACCTATATGATTTTAGATGTATCCATTGCTATCCAGATATTGGTATATTTGCCTAGGGACATCTAAGATTTGGATAATCTAATAGCAGTGTCATAAAATTTAAAAAAAAGTCCTTATGAAAGTCTTTTTAATGTCAGAAATTTAGAAAAAAAATATCATGCCAAATGCTGTGTTGAGGCCAATTCCATGGTGACCGGGTGGGTGTCCAGGAGCAAACCCCCCTTGTTTAGCAATGGTTTTGGGTCCTATGGTAATGTTGATGGATTCCCTGGTGTGCCCTGAAGGTTGTAGGCTGGAGTAATGGTTACATAGTCTGAGGGGTGGAGCCGCTTAGTAAACAACTACCCAACTATTCTATAGGATTACTAGATAAACCTTAGACAGTTGGATAATATATAGTTTGACCCTGATATTTGACAATGCAGGTAATGACATTTAGTGGCTATGTGCCATTTTGAGGCAGCATATTTTTGTTCTATAAATAGTTTTAGTAGCCCTAAGTCATAAGAAAATTAAGGTGGGGGGGGGGGGAGTTTGGCATATTTTAGGTAATTACTAACAGAATGGGCGCAATAACCAGAGACTCCTTAACTCCACATCACAATTTTTTTTATAATCTGTTGCCATGACAGGGTATGCACAAGGGGAAGGGGGGGCGCTTTGCCCCCAACACCCCTGTAAAGTATTATCTTCACCTTGGGAACACTAAGTGGAGTTGGTCTATGAGCAGCACTTTCCATGATCTTTAGCTCTTTATTTATGGTGTTGCCATTCATGTATGTAGATTATATCTTGTACCGAGGACTGCAACAGCTTGTTCTCTGATAATATCCTCTTCTATTTAACCTAGATTGGTGTATCCATGCCATAAAGATTAATTTATTTGAAAGGTGTTCGTTTCCCTCCTCCCCCATCATCCCTATTGGAGGTTGATAAGGGTGAAGAAAGTTCCAAATATTAGTTTAACTAGAAGCTGATCAAAACAAAAGATATGGTTAGCTAAAGAAATAGATATGCAATGTTTAGCTAATATAGAGAATTCATGGCTGTAATAATGTAATACTGCATGAAATAGAGGATAATATGAAGTCCATAGACCTCTTTGCCTCCTAACTTCACCAAACCTCACCCAACCTCACTTTGATTTTGTTGAATCCATTGACAGAGTACAGAAATACATGTACCATCCACTGTAGGGTAATTGTTACTTGGAGCGATCCACCCTCCAGAGACAGGCCCCCCCTGTTCCCCCTATACCTGCTATACCCCAAGGTTATTAGCACTTCATGCCAACCTATAGAAAATGGACATATAGAACTCTGGCCATGTAAGGGTGTTGTCTGAGTGAATATTATCACCATGATGCTGCTGAAGCTGTACCTGTTTTTTTTTTTTTTTTACTATTTCTTGTGCTCTACAAGATAGTGTTCATTTGTGTGTTACTCTAAGTAACTTGTACCCACTTTGTTTTTCCTTTTTTGTTTGTATGTGTGGTTCCAGAAGTACCTAGGAACCAAGAGGTGAATTATTATACTTAACCTCACATATTAACCTTATATTTTCTGAAAGAAAAGTGATTTTGGTAATTCTTTAGAATAGAGATGCATTTGGCAGACAGAGTCCCTCAACTCCAAATCATAATTTTATTTTGACCTTTTAAGTTGCTGTGACTAGGTAAACTCTGGACAGAGTGAGGGAAGGAGTGGTAGTTGGGCCCTGTCCCCTTCCAACATCCCCCAGCTTATATTGTTTTCACCTCAGTATGCACAGCCAAGATATAGCTGAAACAAGTGACATAAGGTTTCTGTCTGCATATTACTGTAACTATTTTTCCTCTACAAAAATATCCGCTTCAATTTACCCTAGCTTAGTGTGTCAATACCCTAAAGATTAACAGTATTTTTGATGATTAATAGTAAGACCCCCCCTTTCTTTATTTAAAAAAAATAAGGGTTTAGGTGAACGGGCAAGACCAGCTATATCAAGAAATGAGCTCCTTAGTAACTAAATGGTTTTTTGAGCCATCAATGCATAAACAATTTTTAAAACCAATCAGAGTTGACCATGCTTGTACACAGCATGAGTGTTAACCTACCCTAACATGACAATCTAAATTATTTCCAAAAGGTTCAAATACTTGAGCTAGTATTTGTGAACTAAGCCACAGAAATTGGAGCAGTTTTCCATTCATTATTTACTCGTGAAGGGGAGCCAACAGTTTGACACATGCCTTACCATTCTGTTGTTGCTCATTCTTTGCTAATCTTTAAGAAAAGTTTGAGTTAATCTCTACCTACCTAATTTTATATTCTTTTTTTTTTTTTTTTTTTTTTAGAGAGAGAGAAACTTTGAAAACAGAAGCAGTTTAGATTAAGGGATTACTAGGATTAACCTTTATTTTTATGGTATTTGTTACTGAGATTTACACACTTTTCAAAAACTAAGTCTCAAAGCCAGGGTACCATGCGAACTCAAAAACTCGAACCTAACCATTCCTACCTTCTGTTATTCTTTAGACTGGGGCTGTGTGAGCATTGAAATGCAGCGGACATTTTTGTCATTTTGCAATAAATGTGGTTGTGTTGTATATTACTATTTTTATGCTCTATAAGATAGCAGTGGCAATTTCCCTCTGTCTCTGTGCTTCACTTTGTAAAATTAACAATTATCATCATCATCAGTCATTATAGTTAGTATGATCATAATATTTTAGAGCTTTGTATTCATAAGGTAGATGGGAATTTCTGGGAGTTATCCAGTTAGGACAACATTTCTAAGCCATTTACTACTTCAAATGTTGCTCAAGAGTGATTTCACACATGAATACAGAGGCAGGTCATAAATGAAAAGTTAGCTTAAAGTTTTAGTAAGAGTTTTACTAACCTGTTTAATTTTCAGGTTACCTAAATATTTTGATTAGAGATATAGTTTGCTATATGTAGTTTAAGGTAAAATTTAAATTTGTAACAGACAGAATGATGAAAATAACACTTCATCTCTGGCATTACCTTAGTAAGTTGATAATAGGAACATTGTGCAACAAAATGCTTCAGTATACATTTACAGGAAAGTGTGATGGCACTATAATAATCAGAGAATAAAATGCAATTGCTAAAACAGGAAATAATCTGCATAGGTAAAAATATCAGAAATAAGGAAATAATTTGCAACAAATGCTGTGCAGTGTCTCAATAGTGATAAGGTAGGGATTCGGAGAAAAGGTCCCTGATGGGATGGGGGTCTGGGGTCAAAGTTCCTGGGTTAGAAAGGTTCATAGGCTAATGTTTATGGATTTCCCAGTAATGGCCAGAGTAATTGGGACTTAAAGAGGGGTGCAGTTACTTTTTGAACATAAGCAAAATTTAAGATTATATCATTTGTGATGGAAAATACAAGGCATTCAAACATATTAGTGTTGATAATTGAAAGAAGGAATAATACTTGCAATATTGGATGGCTGTGTGAAACTTAACAAAATTACCTCATATAATTTGTTGATTTTTTGTTACAAAGAGTGAAGTAGTAATTCCACTACAGGTAGGAAGCATTTTTCATGCAAAGGTGTACATTAAATCTGTTATTTGGAACAAATGTGATGCATGCTTGTTACTGTAATCCATTTGAAACCTTCGTCTGTTTACAGGCAAGCCGAAACGTAAGGAGCCCCAAGTTACCAAAAAGCCTCCTCCTCCCAAAAAGCAAGCAAAGATCACGAAGAAAGCTGTTGTGACTCAGTACACACATCAAGAATTGATAACCACTCTCAAAGGACACACTGGCAGCATCACTGGGGGAAGCTTCTCATCTGATGGCAAACACTTCATAACTGCTGCAGACGGTAAGCTGAATGTTTGTTTGTCTATTCTAAAGGGGGGGGTTGCAATTTGCGTGTAAATTTGAAATAAGTGAACTTATCCATGAATGGCTTCTTTGTTTGGGGGCACTTGGATGTGGTGATTGTGTGCACACATGTTAAATAAAATGTGCTTGAAATTTTGTACAAGTATACATGTATTGATAGATAAGGCATTCTGTATAAAATAATTGCTTTTGTTTCATAATGCATTAACCCATTCACCCCGGGTAAAAAAGTTTGGCAAGTGGACATGATCGCAGGATTGTTGGTGCGCATCAGCAGTTTCCCCTGTTTGTGCCTAGCTCGTTTGATAGTCTCCGAGCAACATTCGGCACCTAAAAGCTTTTATTTTGCTGTAATTTTTATTGATATTAAAAATTTGAAGATTTACCTTCACTTTAGATGCTATTGCCTACAAGCTTTTCCATATAAATGAAGCTGCTACTATCGGAGAAAACAAACTTCATCTGATGAGCCAATGACACGGGAATGGTCGTGATACGATGCCATCCACTACTGTATCCACAACAGCCATGGCATGTATGTACATGCCACCCGGCGGCATGGGGTTAATACATGTTTTAATATTGTCAAAATTTGATATGCAAATTCAGTAATTTGAAAGATGTTGCTTACTGTGAATAGCTGAAAATGAATGCAAATGATTGTTGAATAAGGTGGGCAGCACTGGCAAATGGGAATAAACATGGTTTTGAGGGACCCTTTTAATCTTGCATGACACTCGTATAATAGATCTTTACTTACTTTCTTCACTGCCTTTCCCTCAGACATTTAATATTGATGAAAAACAGGAAAAATAATACAACTTACCCTAAAGGAAAACCATGCTCAAATCTTTTTAGACTCAATTGAGTTTTATAGGCCATTCTCTGGGGATCTAAAATTTCAATCACAGCCTTGATCATTACTCACATTACATTCAAATGATATACTGATCCTGGTATGATGGGATAACTACCACTGGCATTAATAAAGGTGGTGGTCTCAGAAGTAAAGCTTCAGCAATTTTGATTCTGACTTGTGATGAAAGTTTCAAATTGGATAGCTTGAGCAAGTAAGAGAAATGGTCTGCAAATAACCATTTATCCTAGGTATAAATAAGGAAGGTCAGCTCACTTCAGCCTTCTGCTCAGATGTGGGGAGGGGGGCAAGATATGGCAGGGGCCATACATGTAGAAAATGTGATTCCTTGAGCACCTGCTACTGTATGCCATCATAGTGAGCGAGACATGGGACTCCTTAAGTTACTTATTTTAATATTTTTTGGTAATCAAATGGGTACTGCCACTTTTGTTACTATGCATGTTTGAGAATTCTAAGTGAGAAAAATCATTGCTTGCTTATCTTTTAAGGGCAAACTGATGAAAGATTCCCCCCCCCCCCCACTCCTTAGGAACTGAGAATCAGATTAGACTTGTAGCATGTATTAGATATTGCTGTAACAGAGGATTAGGTAAAAAGGAGGCCTGCAGTGTCTGGCATCCTGCATGGGTTAAACCTATTTTGGGAGTTTGAATAAGCTGACCTCACTTGTTTAAACCTTCAATATATCATGAAAATGCCTAGTAAGAAATGGCAGCCATTATGACAACCCATTACTTTTGATATTTTAAATTTTTATTAAGAATATGTAAATGCTAATTACATTTTATACAAACAAGCAGTATGACAGTTTGTCGTAATGCAGATTGCTAAAAAAAAAAAAAAAAAAAAATTTTACATTTCTGTATTAACACAATAACACTGGGTAAAAAAAAAAATGGCAAGTGGACATGATTGCTGGTTTATTAGCGCTCATCAACATTTTCCCCTTTTTGCGCTCGGCTTGTTTGGTACATTGTGGGCAACATTAGGCATCTGAAAGCTTGTGTTTTGGTGCAATTTTTAAAGATATAATTTTTATTTATTTTATTATTATTATTATTTTTTTAAGGTTTACCCTCACTTCAGGTGTTATTGCCTAAACTTTTACCTTTGAAATGATGCCAATACAATTGGAGAACAAAAAGCTCCGTCTGAACAGCCGATGGTGCGGGAAGGGTTGTTTGATGCCACCCTCAAGTTTGTCCACAACAGCCATAGCTTTGCGTGTACATGTCACCCGGCAGGAAGTGGTTAATATTTGTGGCTCTAACAAAATCACAATATTGGATCTTCTAAAGGACAAGTCTGAAAAACTATATATAAAATTAGTGTTTGACTTGATGTACTGTTTTGCCATTTCATTTTTTGTAACATTGTTATAGGGCTCTCTTGGCATAAAGATGATAAATAAAACCCAGGACAAAACTTTGATAATGTCCTACCTATGTTTTTACACAGCTTTAGACCCTTGGTAAAGCTATACGTATCTGCTGTAAAATTAAAGCTATTTTTTTTCCATTAATCTATTTGCTGAGATCTTTGTAGAATGCCTTCACTGAAAATTATTTGAATAATGATGGTTGCACAGTGATTATGGTGGCATGGTGTATGAGAGGCTAAGGACAGGTGATAGATGGTATGGGTCAGACCTCTTGGTTAAAATCAGTTTTTCCATTACTAAAGGCAAGCTTTGATTAGTTCAAGTATTGTGGAAGGAGTGCCATCTTTTGTTGAGCTTTTAAGTCTTCCATGATTGCAGGACAGTGTTCTCTTTCTGGGATTCTTGCTACTGCTCAAATCACCTAGACTTTCAACTGCATAGATCCATAGTTACTTGAGGACTTCCCCACAGTGTCCAATAGCAGACAAGTTGGGTGCAGATTCAGGTACTAAGCTGAGTTGTTACTTGTGTGGTTCTTGAATAGGGTCTCGTATATAGCACTTCTGTTTTGTTAGGTGTGTGTTAGCATTAACAAATTTCTTGTTAGATTTGAGTTCAAAACTTGGTAGACAGTCCATATAACCTCTAATATAACCATTAGTATATGCAACTCATCTTCAAGTTTTCTTCCCCTATTTGGAGTGTTTGTGAGCTGAAATGGGAATTAAAAAGACACACCTTTCTTAATTTTTCTTTATTGCTCCCTCATAACTTACAACCTTAGATTTTCTTATTGCCTGATTTGATATGTTTATTTGTGAACATTCACATGTGCACATGTATACATACATTTTTCGTCTTTTTTATTAGCTTTGGTAGTATCCAGTCTTTTAATTTGAACTTGAGCAGGGTCTGTACAGTGCACTCTGCTTAATGTTTTTTCTACTTTTATCACATATAATGTAGATTAGTTTAAAGTTTTGATTATATTTATTTATTTGTTTGTGAACTAACATTAAGCAGAGTTCACTGTTTTTCTCCAGTGGGGAGTGGCAGACGCTTTGATCCTGGTGGCAGAAGTGGGAAGGCGAGCTGTAATGCGAACCTATTCTCTATAGAAGATTCTCTGGATCTGTCCAGTATATCAGACGGCAGCAGCAGTCTGGAAGAAGTGGACACCTCGTCTGTTAGTAGCAGCAGTCAGATGGCAAACAGCAATGCTCCATCTGATACAGAAGAGGTTATCATGGTGTGCAATCCTTCAAAGATGTCCCGGCGCCAGCGTAAGAACAAGAACAAGAGGGCAAAAATGAACAGGGTTGGATCATCAGCTGGCCGCAACACAGCAACAAAGGCTATTAGTCAGAGCACCAAAACCCTGTTTGATAGCCTTGAAAAGACAGAAGAACAGCTGTATGACTTACTTGTTCCAAAATGTTGTGTTCTAGAGGAACGAGTCCTTAATGGTTATCCATATGCTACAAACCATGGGCTTTACATTTTTAAGCCTAATGGTTACACAACATTAGCTGGAGTTCTAAATGGATGTGAACTCCTAGAAGTTGAACTGGATGCAACAGAACGTGAAGATCTACACAAGACGCTAGATGTAGAAAGTAGTTCAGATTACTCTGAACCAGAATCCTTAGAAGATTTAAGTGTTGGTGACACATATCAGGATGATAATCATGAATCCTCTTCAGGGGTTAGTTCTGACAGCAAAGATAGTGAGGTTGATATAGAAGGGAATTATGGAAATGAAATTAATTCAAATTTTAGTGAATTTAGGAACAGTACAGGAAGCATAGATTTAAATTTTGATTCAAAACATGCTACATTGCAAATGAACTTTAATAAATTACAACAAATAGAAAAGTGTAAAAGATGTAGGAAACATTTCAGTGTTAGTGAAAATGGAAGTGATGTGTGTGAATATCATCCAAAGAAAATGGTGTTGAGAAGAGATGGAAGATTACACTATCAGTGCTGTAACAGAATGAAAGGTGTAGCAGGATGTACCCAGACTTATTATCATGTATTTCATCACTTCAGATCTGGGCTGAATGGTCCATTAGAAGGATTTGTAAATACAAAGGATGGGTCTCCAAGAATATTTGGGCTTGACTGTGAAATGATATTTACAAGCAAAGGATTTGAATTAGCAAGATTAACATTGGTATGTGTGTCAGGAAAGGTTGTGTTAGACCTCTATGTCAAGCCCTTCGGTGAAGTATTTGATTACAACACCAAATTTTCAGGAATCACAGCTGAGCACATAGAAAGGGCCATATCATTTACAGAAGCTAGAGAGAGATTGTTGAGAGTGGTTTCATCATCTTCAATCCTTATAGGACATAGCCTAGAGGGTGACTTGGCTGCCCTAAAGTTAATTCACCGTAATGTCATTGACACTGCCTTGCTCTTCAAGCCTCCACCCAGCTCCCCTACCCTGAATGGTCCATTGATGCATAAGCAGTCTCTGAAATCACTGGCCAAAAGACATCTTGGACGTGACATTCAAAAAGGAGGGAGTCATGGACATGACAGCCTTGAAGATGCTACTGCGGCCTTAGATTTGGTACTGAATAACATCAAGGAATCTCTCTTTTTCAGGTCTAAGGTTGCCCCATTACCACTTGCACTTCAGAATATGTGATATGATCAATGCATTTCTGCAGACTTCTTAATTGGAATGTTTGAGGTGGTCATATCACATATTGTGCCTTAATCATAGGAGTTCTGCTAGTTTGTTTGCTTGCTGCATATAAGATGCTGTATTGTTGCTCAAACTTGTCCCTTTTTTATGGTCACTAGTGGTGCATTAGAATGCATTTCACTTTGTTTTAAAGGTGCATTTACTACTAGATAAACTGGTTAAGGCCCTGATTGATGTCAGGTATCTATTTATATGTATTGTGGATTTTAGATTTTCAAACTGGTTTCCTATGGGAATTTGTTTTTTAATTGATCTTCATTGTAACCAAAGCCAAAACTTGTGTAGCTACTTAAATGGAATGGAAAGTTAATTTGGTGTATGGTTCGATCTAGACTACTGTTTAGTACGAAAACTTGTATGGCAGCTTTTTATACAGGGGTTTTAGATACAATGCAAGTGGTTGTGAATTGTCTTTCATAGTGATAGATTGCTACAGTTTTTGAGTTTGGGAAGTCCAGGGAACCTGCCAAGCTGTAATACCTGTGATACTAAGCATTCCAGTTAGTGCAGGAATTGGAATACTCAAGGACTACCATTACTCCTCAGAATGATTGTTTTGTGCTTGTTTAGATAGGATTTTTTATTTATTTATTTTATATTGACCTATAGCTGTACCGTTTTTACTTGCTTGCAGTTTTACCGCCACTTTTAAGATATACTGCAAGATGAATTGAACAATTTTAAGATTTATTAACTATTAAGTACTATATGGGAAAATGATCTTTTTCATGTATAAAATTTAGTTTAGGATACTTGATCTCCTAGAATAATTTCTTTTTAACCCGATGATATTTTATTCAGATTTCCAATTCAGTGCAAGATTCCCCCCCCCCCCTCCCACTCAGTGCTATTGACTTTTCTTTTCTTTCAAATTTTAGAAGTGTTTATTTAATCTATTTTTATACTCTTTACTCTCTAAGTTTAAGTAGCCCATATCAGAAGAAATGTACAATTATTTTAGTGATTGACTCTGTCAGTTGGGCTGTGGTAGAGTCAGTGCTCAGTTGTCAGTAATACTAAACTTCTTGCTTCTTTTTGTGATTTTTATTCTGTTTTGTCTCATTTCTTGATCTCAATCTACGTATTTCTACCATTTATACACCTCCCTTTTGTAGCTGTCATAGCACAATATCAGTTTGATCTTTGAGTCCTTTGTAGGAGAATTCAAAGTTTGCTTCTAGGCAATTTGAATGTAATCAGAGCTACCCTTTGTAAAGTCTGCAAATATTTGCATTTCAACAATAAACATAAATGCCATCAGATTTTATATAATCCTTGATAATCCTGGCATATATATTTTTTTTACTGTCTGTGAGCCAAAAAGATGCATGAATGAATTGAATGCTAGCTGTACAAGGCTCAACAGTGTTAAAGGTCTACATACTTTTTCTTATTATTGAAGTAAAGTGAAATAGTGTGGAAGCTTTACAAAATGAAGCCTGGTAAACAAGATTCTATAGTTTGTCTAACTGGTGGAACTAGATTTCCCTGTATTATGCAAGTGAATTATTATTGTATTGAGAGTATCAAACCAGCCAGTGCGGATTGGCTTAAGTATCATGTAATTTTACATGTTCTGTAAATGACACCAACTGACAAGTTTTGGAGAGATGGGATTACTGTCCCATTCATATAAAGTATTTGTTCTGCCAGAAGATTTGAGTTTTTATTTTTGTTTTCCAAGTGCAGTACAGATTTGAAGTAAAATTGGGAAGCCCTTATATTTCATGCAGCACAAAGTAGACCACATCCTGTGGATGATTGTTAGGATACATGTCCAACTCCACATTGGAACTAAGACTGTTAATAAAGCCCCAACCCCTATGATTGGGCAGTGCCAATGAAATCGTTCCAATTCTTATGTTAACATGGTGTGGCAGGACCTCTGGCGGAATGTCAAAATGTCTCGACTTGTAAGTGAAATGGAAAAGGCATTCTGTGACAGCCTTTAATTTACAGTGGCAGTCGGACATTGGAACTTTGATTTGGTAATAATTTAAGAAACGAGGTGGTGTACAATTAGTTGGCAGTGCTGAATAAATTGGCAAATAAAAATGGTAAAACACCATTGTAAAACTTTCTCCATTGGGAAACTACACCCTTATGAAAGTACACACACTCTTTCCTTTAGTAAAGTACCCCCCACACACGCACACTGCCTTGCTAAAGCAAAGCACACACACACTGCCTTGCTAAAGCAAAGCACACGCACACTACCTTGCTAAAGCAAAGCACACGCACACTGCCTTGCTAAAGCAAAGCACACGCACACTGCCTTGCTAAAGCAAAGCACACGCACACTGCCTTGCTAAAGCAAAGCACACGCACACTGCCTTGCTAAAGCAAAGCACACGCACACTGCCTTGCTAAAGCAAAGCACACGCACACTGCCTTGCTAAAGCAAAGCACACGCACACTGCCTTGCTAAAGCAAAGCACACGCACACTGCCTTGCTAAAGCAAAGCACATGCACACTGCCTTGCTAAAGCAAAGCACACGCACACTGGCTTGGCAGGGCACCCGCACATGTACATGCGCACTGCCTTGGCAGGGCACCCGCACACGTACATGCGCACTGCCTTGGCAGGGCACCCGCACACGTACATGCGCACTGCCTTGGCAGGGCACCCGCACACGTACATGCGCACTGCCTTGGCAGGGCACCCGCACACGTACATGCGCACTGCCTTGGCAGGGCACCCGCACACGTACATGCGCACTGCCTTGGCAGGGCACCCGCACACGTACATGCGCACTGCCTTGGCAGGGCACCCGCACACGTACATGCGCACTGCCTTGGCAGGGCACCCGCACACGTACATGCGCACTGCCTTGGCAGGGCACCCGCACACGTACATGCGCACTGCCTTGGCAGGGCACCCGCACACGTACATGCGCACTGCCTTGGCAGGGCACCCGCACACGTACATGCGCACTGCCTTGGCAGGGCACCCGCACACGTACATGCGCACTGCCTTGGCAGGGCACCCGCACACGTACATGCGCACTGCCTTGGCAGGGCACCCGCACACGTACATGCGCACTGCCTTGGCAGGGCACCCGCACACGTACATGCGCACTGCCTTGGCAGGGCACCCGCACACGTACATGCGCACTGCCTTGGCAGGGCACCCGCACACGTACATGCGCACTGCCTTGGCAGGGCACCCGCACACGTACATGCGCACTGCCTTGGCAGGGCACCCGCACACGTACATGCGCACTGCCTTGGCAGGGCACCCGCACACGTACATGCGCACTGCCTTGGCAGGGCACCCGCACACGTACATGCGCACTGCCTTGGCAGGGCACCCGCACACGTACATGCGCACTGCCTTGGCAGGGCACCCGCACACGTACATGCGCACTGCCTTGGCAGGGCACCCGCACACGTACATGCGCACTGCCTTGGCAGGGCACCCGCACACGTACATGCGCACTGCCTTGGCAGGGCACCCGCACACCCACACACTTCCTCTCCCCTGGCAAAGCACCCGCACACCCACACACTTCCTCTCCCCTGGCAAAGCACCCGCACACCCACACACTTCCTCTCCCCTGGCAAAGCACCCGCACACCCACACACTTCCTCTCCCCTGGCAAAGCACCCGCACACCCACACACTTCCTCTCCCCTGGCAAAGCACCCGCACACCCACACACTCCCTCTCCCCTGGCAAAGCACCCGCACACCCACACACTCCCTCTCCCCTGGCAAAGCACCCACACACCCACACACTCCCTCTCCCCTGGCAAAGCACCCACACACCCACACACTCCCTCTCCCCTGGCAAAGCACCCACACACCCACACACCCACACACTCCCTCTCCCCTGGCAAAGCACCCACACACCCACACACTCCCTCTCCCCTGGCAAAGCACCCACACACCCACACACTCCCTCTCCCTCTCCCCTGGCAAAGCACCCACACACCCACACACTCCCTCTCCCTCTCCCCTGGCAAAGCACCCACACACCCACACACTCCCTCTCCCTCTCCCCTGGCAAAGCACCCACACACTCCCTCTCCCCTGGCAAAGCACCCACACACCCACACACTCCCTCTCCCTCTCCCCTGGCAAAGCACCCACACACCCACACACTCCCTCTCCCTCTCCCCTGGCAAAGCACCCACACACCCACCCACCCACACACTCCCTCTCCCTCTCCCCTGGCAAAGCACCCGCACACCCACACACTCCCTCTCCCCTGGCAAAGCACCCACACACCCACACACCCACACACTCCCTCTCCCTCTCCCCTGGCAAAGCACCCACACACCTACACACCCACACACTCCCTCTCCCCTGGCAAAGCACCCACACACCCACACACTCCCTCTCCCCTGGCAAAGCACCCACACACCCACACACTCCCTCTCCCCTGGCAAAGCACCCACACACCCACACACTCCCTCTCCCCTGGCAAAGCACCCACACGTACATGCGCACTGCCTTGGCAAAGCACCTGCACACCCACACACTCCCTCTCCCCTGGCAAAGCACCTGCACACCCACACACTCCCTCTCCCCTGGCAAAGCACCTGCACACCCACACACTCCCTCTCCCCTGGCAAAGCACCCACACACCCACACACTCCCTCTCCCCTGGCAAAGCACCCACACACCCACACACTCCCTCTCCCCTGGCAAAGCACCCACACGTACACACGCGCGCACACACTGAAATACACGTACACACGCACACACACACAAATACACGTACACACGCGCACACACACACTGAAATACACGTACACACACGCACACACACACACTGAAATACACGTACACACGCGCACACACACAAATACACGTACACACGCACACACACACACTGAAATACACGTACACACACGCACACACACTGAAATAAACGTACACACACGCACGCACTGAAATACACGTACACACACGCACACACTTAAATACACGTACACATGCGCACACACTGAAGTACACGTACACACACACGCACACACTGAAACAAGCACACATTCACACACACTGAAACACGCACACATTCACACACTGAAACACGCACACATTCACACACACTGAAACACGCACACATTCACACACACTGAAACACGCACACACACACTGAAACACACACACGCACACACTGAAACACACACGCACACACTGAAACACACACACACACTGAAAAACACACGTACATGTACACACACACTGAAATACACGTACACGTGCACACACACTGAAATACACGTACACGTACACACACACTGAAATACACGTACACGTACACACACACTGAAATACACGTACACGTACACACACTGAAACACGCGCACACATGCACACACACTGAAACACGCACACACATGCACACACTGAAACACGCGCACACACACTGAAATACATGTACACGCACGCACACACACTGAAATACATGTACGCGTGCACACACTGAAACACGTGCACACACGCACACACACTGAAACACACACACTGAAATACATGTACGTGCGCGCACACACTGAAACACACACACACTGAAATACATGTACGCGCGCGCACACACTGAAACACATGCACACACACGCACACACACTGAAACACATGCACACACATGCACACACACTGAAACACATGCACACACATGCACACACACTGAAACACATGCACACACATGCACACACACTGAAACACATGCACACATGCACACACACTGAAACACATGCACACACACTGAAACACATGCACACACACGCACACACACTGAAACACATGCACACACACGCGCACACACTGAAACACATGCACACACACGCACACACACTGAAACACATGCACACACACGCACACACACTGAAACACACGCACACACACTGAAACACATGCACACACACTGAAACACATGCACACACACACTGAAACACATGCACACACACGCACACACACGCACACACACTGAAACACATGCACACACACGCACACACACTGAAACACATGCACACACACGCACACACACTGAAACACATGCACACACACGCACACACACTGAAACACATGCACACACACTGAAACACATGCACACACACTGAAACACATGCACACACACTGAAACACATGCACACACACACTGAAACACATGCACACACACGCACACACACTGAAACACATGCACACACACGCACACACACTGAAACACATGCACACACACGCACACACACTGAAACACATGCACACACACGCACACACACTGAAACACATGCACACACACGCACACACACTGAAACACATGCACACACACGCACACACACTGAAACACATGCACACACACGCACACACACTGAAACACATGCACACACACGCACACACACTGAAACACATGCACACACACGCACACACACTGAAACACATGCACACACACGCACACACACTGAAACACATGCACACACACGCACACACACTGAAACACATGCACACACACGCACACACACTGAAACACATGCACACACACGCACACACACTGAAACACATGCACACACACGCACACACACTGAAACACATGCACACACACGCACACACACTGAAACACATGCACACACACGCACACACACTGAAACACATGCACACACACGCACACACACTGAAACACATGCACACACACGCACACACACTGAAACACATGCACACACACGCACACACACTGAAACACATGCACACACACGCACACACACTGAAACACATGCACACACACGCACACACTGAAACACATGCACACACACGCACACACACTGAAACACATGCACACACACGCGCACACACGCACACACACTGAAACACATGCACACACACGCACACACACTGAAACACATGCACACACACGCACACACACTGAAACACATGCACACACACGCACACACACTGAAACACATGCACACACACGCACACACACTGAAACACATGCACACACACGCACACACACTGAAACACATGCACACACACGCACACACACTGAAACACATGCACACACACGCACACACACTGAAACACATGCACACACACGCACACACACTGAAACACATGCACACACACGCACACACACTGAAACACATGCACACACACGCACACACACTGAAACACATGCACACACACGCACACACACTGAAACACATGCACACACACGCACACACACTGAAACACATGCACACACACGCACACACACTGAAACACATGCACACACACTGAAACACATGCACACACACTGAAACACATGCACACACACTGAAACACATGCACACACACTGAAACACATGCACACACACTGAAACACATGCACACACACTGAAACACATGCACACACACTGAAACACATGCACACACACTGAAACACATGCACACACACTGAAACACATGCACACACACTGAAACACATGCACACACACTGAAACACATGCACACACACTGAAACACATGCACACACACGCACACACACTGAAACACATGCACACACACGCACACACACTGAAACACATGCACACACACGCACACACACTGAAACACATGCACACACACGCACACACACTGAAACACATGCACACACACGCACACACACTGAAACACATGCACACACACGCACACACACTGAAACACATGCACACACACTGAAACACATGCACACACACTGAAACACATGCACACACACTGAAACACATGCACACATACTGAAACACATGCACACACACGCACACATGCACACACTGAAACACATGCACACACACGCACACGCACACACACTGAAACACATGCACACACACGCACACACACGCACACACACTGAAACACATGCACACACACGCACACACACGCACACACACTGAAACACATGCACACACGCACACACTGAAACACATGCACACACGCACACACTGAAACACATGCACACACGCACACACTGAAACACATGCACACACACGTACACACTGAAACACATGCACACACACGTACACACTGAAACACACACACGCACACACTGAAACACACACACGCACACGCACACACTGAAACACACACACGCACACTGAAACACACACACGCACACACTGAAACACACGCACACACTGAAACACACACGCACACACTGAAACACACACACGCACACTGAAACACACACACGCACACACTGAAACACACACGCACACACTGAAACACACACACGCACACACTGAAACACACACACGCACACACTGAAACACACACGCACACACTGAAACACACACGCGCACACTGAAACACACACGCGCACACTGAAACACACGCGCACACTGAAACACACACGCGCACACTGAAACACACACGCGCACACTGAAACACACACGCACACACTGAAACACACGCACACACTGAAACACACACGCACACACTGAAACACACACGCACACACTGAAACACACGCACACACTGAAACACACGCGCACACACTGAAACACACGCGCACACACTGAAACACACACGCACACACTGAAACACACACGCACACACTGAAACACACACGCACACACTGAAACACACACGCACACACTGAAACACACACGCACACACTGAAACACACACGCACACACTGAAACACACACGCACACACTGAAACACACACGCACACACTGAAACACACACGCACACACTGAAACACACACGCACACACTGAAACACACACGCACACACTGAAACACACACGCACACACTGAAACACACACGCACACACTGAAACACACACGCACACACTGAAACACACACGCACACACTGAAACACACACGCACACACTGAAACACACACGCACACACTGAAACACACACGCACACACTGAAACACACACGCACACACTGAAACACACACGCACACACTGAAACACACACACGTACACACTAAAAGACACGCTAGCACACACTGAGACACACGGACGCACACACTGAAACACACACACGCACACACTGAAACACACGCACGCACACACTGAAACACACGCACGCACACACTGAAACACACGCACGCACACACTGAAACACACGCACGCACACACTGAAACACACGCACGCACACACTGAAACACACGCACGCACACACTGAAACACACGCACGCACACACTGAAACGCACGCACGCACACACTGAAACGCACGCACGCACACACTGTAACACACACACTGAAACACACACACACGCGCACACTGAAACACACACACACGCGCACACTGAAACACACACACACGCGCACACTGAAACACACATACGCAGACACTGAAACACACATACGCAGACACTGAAACACACACACGCACACACTGAAACACACGCACGCACACACTGAAACACACACGCACACACTGAAACACACGCACGCACACACTGAAACACACGCACGCACACACTGAAACACACACACGCGCACACTGAAACACACATACGCAGACACTGAAACACACACGCACACACTGAAACACACACGCACACACTGAAACACACACACGCACACACTGAAACACACACACGCACACACTGAAACACACACACGCACACACTGAAACACACACACGCACACACTGAAACACACATACGCAGACACTGAAACACACATACGCAGACACTGAAACACACACACGCACACACTGAAACACACACACGCGCACACTGAAAAACACACGCACACACACTCACACTGAAACACACGCACACACACTCACACTGAAACACACGCACACACACTCACACTGAAACACACGCACACACACTCACACTGAAACACACGCACACACACTCACACTGAAACACACGCACACACACTTATACTGAAACACACGCACACACACTCACACTGAAACACACGCACACACACTCACACTGAAACACACGCACACACTCACACTGAAACACACACGCGCACGCACACTGAAACACACACGCGCACGCACACTGAAACACACGCGCACGCACACTGAAACACACGCGCACGCACACTGAAACACACGCGCACGCACACTGAAACACACGCGCACGCACACTGAAACACACGCGCACGCACACTGAAACACACGTGCACGCACACTGAAACACACGTGCACGCACACTGAAACACACACTCACTCACTCACACACTGAAACACACTAAAAAACACATCTACGCATGCACACACATACAAAATAACACATCCATGCAAACACCTAAAAAACACATCCACGCGCGCATACACACAGAAAAACATCCACGCACGCATACACAAAAAACATCCATGCACGCATACACACACAAAAAAACATCCACGCACGCATACACAAAAAACATCCACGCATGCATACACACAAAAAACATCTACGCACGCATGCACACTAAAAATATCCACACACAAAAAAAATCCACACACGCATACACAAAAAACATCCACGCACGCATACACACAAAAAACATCCACGCACGCATACACACAAAAAGACATCCACGCACGCATACACAAAAAACATCCATGCACGCATACACACACAAAAAAACATCCACGCACGCATACACAAAAAACATCTACGCATGTATACACACAAAAAACATCTACGCACGCATGCACACTAAAAATATCCACACACAAAAAAAATCCACGCACGCATACACAAAAAACATCCACGCACGCATACACACAAAAAACATCCACGCACGCATACACACAAAAAGACATCCACGCACGCATACACACAAAACATCCACGCACACATACACACAAAAAACATCCACGCACGCATACACAAAAAACATCCAAGCACGCATACACAAAAAACATCCACGCACGCATACACACAAAAAACATCCACGCACGCATACACAAAAAAAACATCCACGCACGCATACACAAAAAAAACATCCATGCACGCATACACAAAAAAAACATCCATGCACGCATACACTTAAAAACATCCACGCACGCATACACAAAAAAAACATCCATGCACGCATACACAAAAAAACATCCATGCACGCATACACAAAAAAAATCCATGCACGCATACACAAAAAAAAATCTAGGCACGCATACACACAGAAAAACACATCCACACACGCATACACACAAAAAAACACATCCACGCACGCATACACACAAAAAAACATCCACGCACGCATACACACAAAAAAACACATCCACGCACGCATACACACACAAAAACATCCACGCACGCATACACACAAAAAACACATCCACGCACGCATACACACAAAAAAACACATCCACGCACGCATACACACCAAAAAAACACATCCACGCACGCATACACACAAAAAAACAAAGCCACGCATGCATACACACAAAAAAACACATCCATGCACGCATACACACAAAAAAATACATCCATGCACGCATACACACAAAAAAATACATCCATGCACGCATACACACAAAAAAACACATCCATGCACGCATACACACAAAAAAACACATCCACGCACGCATACACACAAAAAAACATATCCACGCACGCATACACAAAAAAACATCCACGCACGCATACACACTCAAAAACATCCACGCACGCATACACACTCAAAAACATCCATGCACACATACACTCAAAAACATCCACGCATGCATACACACTCAAAAACATCCGCGCACGCATACACACTCAAAATCATCCGCGCACGCATACACACTCAAAAACATCCACGCACGCATACACACTCAAAAACATCCACGCACGCATACACACTCAAAAACATCCACGCACGCATACACACAAAAAACATCCACGCACGCATACACAAAAAACATCCACGCACGCATACACACAACATACATATGCACAATGCCTTTGTCAAGTTTCTAGTATGTGTAGAAAAATTCTATGGGCTTTTTGATGAATTGTTATTGACAATTGCATTCCTTATCTGCATTTGCAAAACAGACCGTACAGTCTTGATCTGGAATGCTGACCAATTTACCCAACGGGAGAACAAGAGTGTTCGGGGCAACATTGAGTTTGACTATGCTACCCATATCCGCTGGATGCCCAATAGCAAGGGTTTCACAATATTCAAGAAAATGGAAAATGCCATTTCTATCTACAAAGTATCCAAGACTTCCTCTGGAATGATTGGAAATGTACAGGAGTTCTCAAACTTCCCAAAGGTATGAGGGATGTTATTTTTGTGTTTTGTAGATTAGTAAGTTACTGGTGATAATTTGTATTGTTATTGCACAGCACCCAGTTTTGCATAGGTGGAGCCTAGTTTCATCTTTCTTAACCAGTATGCAACATGTCCAGTTTAAACCCAAATTAGATTAACTTTGTGTTAAGTTGCATTATGATTTATGTTTATCTTTAGGGCCATTTCATAACCCATCATCTTATTTTTTCTTTTTCTTTTTCTTCCAGCAAGGGGATGAAGTAGCAGATATAATCACATTTGATGTTGCAGTTACTGGGAATATCATAATGACCTGCAACAGCAAGAACCAGCTTGTAATATGGAACTTTAAAGGTGAAGTGCTGGAACAGTTTGACACACGTCATGGAGATACCTACTCTGCAACACTCTCGCCGTGCGGACGTTTCATTGCTACTACAGGTAAGGTTTGTTCCCTTTGAAATTGTATAATATTCCTGCCATGACCATGATATTCTGCATATAATCAAATTACACTTACTTGTTTTAGGCTTTACTCCTGACGCGAAAGTATGGAGGTTGAAGTTTGGGGCATCAGAGTCATTTGAAGGGGTGAAGCGAGCCTTTGACCTCACTGGCCACAAAGCTAGTATCTATAGCTGTAGCATGAATGCTGACTGTACACGGATGGTAACAGTCTCTAAGGATGGCACCTGGAAGCTGTTTGATACTGATAGTAAGTACACTACTTATAAAGAACTGTGAAAGTCCATTTTATTTTTCATACATTTTTTTTTTTGTGTTATGATTTACATGCAGTAGTATTCTAATATGACCTAAAGTATCTGACGTACTTTTTCTCAATTTCAGTTGAATTTGAAAAGGGCCAACGGCCATATGAGCTGCTCACTGTACCCTATGATGGCATGGACCACAAAGTCATGATTCGCATGTCTCCAGATGGCCGCACTGTATTGCTAGCAGTGCAAGCTGATTTGATTTTTTACTCAGCAATCACTGGAGAAAAGCTGAATGTCATTAATGATATATATGGTGGTATGAAGAAATTGTTAATGTGGCTATGGATTTTCACATTGTGTACACATTCACACACTAACTTGCCTTCACACACACTTAAAGTATGAATCTGCATTAATATTGTAGCAATATGAAATACATTAATTTGATAATTATGATTCTCTCTCTCTCTCTCTCTCTCTCTCTCTCTCTCTCTCTCTCTCTCTCTCTCTCTCTCTCTCTCTCTCTCTCTCTCTCTCTCTCTCTCTCTCTCTCTCTCTCTCTCTCTCTGTATGTATATATATGTATATTACATATATATATATATATATATATATATATATATATATATATATATATTGTAGGTATGGGTTAAGATATGTGTTTAAAGGCTTTCATTTTATTTTTCAGGTGATATTATTGATGTGATGTTTGACCCAACCAGCAAACAAGTGGTAACCTTAGGAGATAGACATGCTAGAGTATTCCAGAATGTTGCTGGTTACATAGCAGCAGTTCAGGCAAGTTTGTTTTTTTAGGGGTTTGGGGGCATTGATGAAGTATCTTCTCCAAGAATTTTAATTCCCATGGGTAATATATAAAGAAAAAATATAATTTTTTGAGTATGTCACATTTTGCTAGTTTAATCAACACTTTCCAGCAATTAGAGG
>NC_091558.1:12470217-12480217 GCF_042767895.1 Penaeus vannamei | reverse complement strand
AGGATTCCCACAAATCCTTCCAGGAAGAATCATGAAAAAAAGAAAAAGAAAAAAGAAAAAATGAAAAAAGAAAAGAAAAGTCACATGGAAAGACAATCTCAAATTTTCATTTTCTACACTTGTGACATAAAAAAATGCCTCAGGGTTCTGCCCAAGAAAAAGTAAGGAAAATGAAAATAATAACAATAATAATAAAAATAACAATAATAATAATAATAACCATAATATTAATAATAATAATAATAAAATAATAATAAAAGTAATAGTAATAATAATGATAATGATAATTACAGTAGCTAATAAAATCAATGATTTCCATATAATTTTAGTATTACCAAAAACATTATCAATCCAACAGTAAAAATGACAATATGAAGCAATATCAGCAATAAACATTTTATGGGAAAAAAGAATAGAAATGCTACATATAAATTACACAATCTTTTTACTTTACATCACTTCATTTGGTTAATCATTACCGGATTTAGAAATATATAGTAAATAACAAAGATTAATATGAAAATTGCAAATATCATAATTATGCACTGGTGAGTCACCTCTGCTGAGGTTGGTAGGCCTAAATTAACTTATGATGTAAGGCAAATACTCCTAAAACGTGTCTAAATTTGATAATTACAATAAATGCTTTGAACAGATTACAGATGTAACCTCACCTCAGCTCCTTTGCTTCTGACAGGGCACAGAGAGTCAAATTCATCAAAGAAAATCACACATGGAGCTACATTGCGTGCTCGTGTGAAGACCTCTCGCACTGCCCGTTCACTCTCACCTTGATACTGTAAATAAAGAATAGCATTGGTAAAATAAAAGGTTTATGATGTCATTTCCCCTAAAATCTTATACATATGTAAATAATAAATTGTACACTACCAAAAATTCCCATTCCTTTATCTTTCATCTCAGGCTGAGAATAAGAAACAGGAAACTGAAGGAATTCCTTAGCTTCAATACCATCTGCCAATATAAAGCTAACTCTACCACTGTAAGGTAGTCTGTTGAGGGAAGTTATGGCTTCCCCTGGAAATAGTGATAACTCCTGCAGTCTAACCAGTAAAAAAAAAATTAATCCCAACAGTGACTGTAGTCAGTCAAGTCTTTTTGCCTCTGAATAGGTAGCCACCTCTACCCTAAGTTAGTTCAGTTCCCATAATAGGAATGGCAGTCATTTATTCTGTCAGAAAAAGTGGATATTTCAAGTCCCCAGCTAGATGGTATGTTTGAGATTAAATCCTGGGCAGCAACATAAGAGTGAATGTTATATCTGTCATCTACATTGGAAATGCATCACTCAAGAGTGGCCAACAAGCCACACATCCCTGCATGCACATGTAGAGTTCCTGCTTATTTTGCCCTGCATACTTGTAATGTTGATGTGTAAGAGGTGAAAGGAATATTAATCCTCTCCCTGGCATTTTTTTTGGAGAAAGAGACAGTGCCAGTAGCCTCTTTTCAATCCCACCAACTGACCCCAAGGGGGTGAGGCAAAAGGGTTGGTATGGCACCTGGGTGTATCAACATGCCAGTGGATCATTGCTCAGTATCTCTAGAGCCTCCTGTCACTATACAGTTTAGCCTAATGTTGTATGTATATGATAAAAAGTGCAAAGATAAAGTAAAATACATATGTTATATCTGGAAGCCTGTATCACAGATTTTCAAGTCACCATTTTGTTTAATGACTGGGTTGTTAACCTAGAAAATGGTCATCATGTGAAAACCAGGTGTATCATCCTCCTTCCCTCCCTCCCCTTTCATCCTTTTTTAATTTTCTTTATTTCTTTCTGTTTTCCTACCTTCTTTCTTATTTTCTACATGGCATATCATCTTACCATATTAAGGAGTTCAGGTCCCATCACTGGCAAAAGATTGATTCCTGCTTCATTTGCCACTGCTTTGGCTAGAAGGGTTTTGCCACATCCTGGAGGCCCCCACATCAATATTCCATTGGGTCGACTCGCACCAAACTCCTCATGAAGCTTTGCATATTTGATAGGTTCCTGAAATATAAGGAAGTAATTTTTTCCCTCTATAGCACTTGAAATTATAATTCATATAGACAAAAATACCCACATATAAAGAATATGTATTAAGTTGGTGGTTGGTTGTTGGCTTCCGTGGCAGTCAGATGTGTCTGTTCTAGCTTCTACCTCTCCCTTCTTACCACCCAGTTAAGTACCTGTACAAATTGATACATACCTGCCTTTTTAAATTTTTAACTAGAAAACATTGTTTTACCTTTTTCATACTCTTTTTAATTTATAATGGTAGGTTTTAAGCACTTGACTTTTTAAATAGTAGCTTTTTAGTAAGGCGGTGTTCAAATGTCACAATCAACTGTTCCAGTCGCAATGATTAGCAACAAGCCAGTGTCACCTCAGCTGGCAACAGAACAACACTGCACACACACTCTCACAGAAGGTAAGAACAACTCACTTAAAACACCACATAAAACTACACCTTACCTCTTACATCATAACAAGTTCACTTTTAGCACTTACTATTCATGCATAAAGATAATTACATCCCATCACCTCACACACAAGGAACATACAAACACTGACATAACACTCATTCTTGCTGCTACACGATGTCCAAAAACATACTACAATACAAATCCACATGCTAGACACGCCATCCTTCTCTTGCTTCACCTCTGTGGAGACACTGGTGCTATTGTTAATCTTGGCCCTTACCAACCAAGGCACCCTTGCGTGCTATGTACAAAAGCCGTGAAATGGGGGCAAAGGACCATCCAGTGTAATATCTGTTGTGACCAGTCTGAGCATGCTGGCTGGTATGTCAGCTGCATCAGGTCATTCACCCAGATATACTGGACACCACTAACATAAATGCACTTAAAAACACAATGATACTCTTGTCACCACAACAGAACTCAAATCACCCTTACTCAACACACAGTTGGTGTTGTAGAAAACTCTACAATACCAAACATGCCAAACAGCTCCTACCCATCCATCCCGAATCATGACAATAAGGACAGATGGAATCCATAAACTACTCGAATCACTAGACAACAACAAATCAACTGGTCCTGACAAAATCTCTCCCTTCTTCCTTAAAACCTGTGCCCCCATATTCACCCCCTATCCTCCAAATCATATTCACTCAATTCCTAAGAACATTCTCTCTCCCATCTGACTGGCTTTGTGCAGATGTCACCCCTATTTACAAAGCAGTTGACCAGACTGATCCATCCAAATATTGCCCCATCTCTCTCATCTTCATCGTCTCTAAAATCTTCATACACATCATGCACAAACATGCTATGAATCATCTTGACACAAACAACATATTAATCGACACACAACACAGATTCTGACCCAAATGATCATGTGATAACAGCTCATTGTCATTCATCACAACATTTCTAGACTCTTGGACAGAAGTGACATGAAACAAGTTGACACCATAATATTACACTTCGCCAAAGCCTTTGCCACAGTCCCCCCCCCACAAAGGACTGACTCAAAAACTACAATATTACAGAATCACTCGACCAACTCTTCACTGGATAATAGCTTTCTTTTCTAACAGGACCCAATGTGTTTTCACTTCTTTTCTTACTCTGTATAAATGGTCTCCCATTATCCACCCCTAATTCTATAGATAGATTTTTTACTGACAAAAGTCTCATTTACCAACCGATCAAGACACCCGACAACTGCAAACTCCACCAACTTACCTTAAATCCCTCGAGCAATGGGAAGCCACATGGCAAATAGACTTCTGACCTGATGAATGCAAAGCCATAAACTTTACCCACTCGCAATCACCCATCAAAGTTCCTTACACAATCCACACACATTAACTACCCAACACACCATTACACAATTACCTTGGCATCACACTACATGCTAACATGAAATTTAATACACACATAGACAATATATAACATAAAGCCAACAGAACACTGAGTTTCCTGAGGAGGAACTTACACTGTTCTGCACAAGACACTAAAAACATAGCTAATAACACCCTTGTCCGTCCAATACTGGAATATTGTGCAGCAGTGTGGGACTCACACACACACAATCAAACATCAACAAATTAGAAAAAATTAATACCGTAGCAGTCAGATTCATCACAAACAAATAAAAAAACAATTACACATGGATGCCCTCTCAATTTGCAGACAAGTACACAGACTAACAATTATGTACAAAATCACACAAACAAATCAAAATAACCAAACAAGAATAATTACACCACGCAAACACGCCTAACATACGAAATGCCCAAAATGAGAAATACTTAACATATCACACCAGTACAGACTCCTGTAAACACTCATACTTCCCATGCACCATTCATGACTGGAACAGACTCCCACAACATATTATACATGCAAACAACACAGACACCTTCCACAAAATTACACTAATGCATCTCAGAACCCACACATAAAACACTAAGACTTAGCTTTCTTCCCCCCCTTTTTATCCCCCCAACAACCAATTATCCCATAAGCATAATATGCACTAACTTTTAGCGCCCTACACTTAAAACCACTGAGACTGAGATTGAGGAGTATCTTGACAAACATGTAATTACATTGAAATACTTTTATAACTGTTTAGTACCATGTTTGAAGGAAATTATCTGATCCATAATATTTACAATATAAAACTCACCAATATCTTCTCCCTTAATTCCTTTTTTATATCTTCCAATCCTCCAATATCTTGCCATGTGACGTCTGGTACGGTAGGAAATCCTTCTCTTTTCAATGCTGGTATTATGTGCTGTTAAAAATGTAAGAGAAAATGGTCATTCTGAAACATGTAAGACAAACAGAGACTGACAGACAAACAGACACACACAGTTATTTTCCCTCCTTTTTCATCAAAAATCAAAATTAAGTTCTGAGTATATTGTACACATTGTATAAAGTAATGCAAATACACAGTAACACTTGTAAATATCATATGCTTTACAGAAAGGGGACCACACGCCAACACAACACTGGATGCCTTTTGGTTTAACATGTAAAAAGTTAACTGGTAAACACATTCAGAGTACCATCAAACTCAAGGGATTTAGTAATAAAACTAATAATCTAACTATTTCAGTACATGGACTAATGGGTTTATCTTGATTTTCTATTTTTGGAATCTCAAACTTTTAACCTTTCATTCTTGACAAGCAAAAAGTCACTTGGAAAACTGAGGTCTGAAGACTTTTAGATTACAATATTTTGGACAGATTTCTGACTAAAATTTGGAACACAAGAGAGCTGTTCAGTAATTTTTAAAACCTTTAAAATGCATTGTCCCCACCTTCCCTCTAAATAAGATAATTTTTAAAGAAGCACAGTAAAAGAAAAAATGGTCCCTCTGGATAAACTGATTTTCAGTGACATATTGCAACAAAACAACATTATACCATATCTTCTGAAATTTCTTGTGACACTGTTGATATAACTCATACTTGCTAATGAACTGATTACCCTTTACATGACTTAAATGACTGCACACCAAAGCAAACAAATGCATATACATAAAAAAATAACAGAAATTCCAAGGAGAAAATGTATATATCTATACATTTTGTGAAAATGTATCTCTGGTGTCATAACAATGTATCATGACTAAGGCAAAACAAAGACAATAATAGCAATAATGGAGATAAATCAGGTTAGAAAAAATCTGTTTAGCAAAACATGGCTTAGCAAATGAGATGCTGTCATCTAGCTAAGGCATCATCCTGCTAATGCCTACTAGAGGTAGTGCATGGCTATGCTCTGTCACGCCATGCATTTCCCTTTTACTGTGTTTCTATTTCTATTCTACTGAAACATACAGAGTACTCAAAGTAGTCCCAAGTCTACATAAAGAGTGAGGGTATACATACAAACATACAGAATATGTACATATGTATAGTCCATACACAAAGACACATAAACACATAATTACACATGAAAGTGATTTTGTTCTCTTTTGGATGAGTTCACAATCCCTTTTCATAGTAATCTACAATCAAGAGATTTTCTGTTGGATAACTAGCCATTGTTTATTGGTAATAAACAATATAAAATATTTCAGACAATACGAAGATATAACAAAATCCAAAACATCTAAATATCTGTAGAAAATATCTAAGTCTGATATTCTGAGGAAATACCTTATTCTTTTATAACTACAAATCCTCATTTCTTTTCAAAATGTTCCCAGCCCTGGAACTTAAAATATAAATATGATGGGCTGATGTCAACTGATGTTAGCTTCAACCTATAGGAACTATTATGTAACCACCTCCCCCTGTGCTAGGAACAATTGAGTACCTTAGCCAATTGAGCAACAGAGCACATTACATTACATAAAACTCAAAAAATGTCTTAGAGTAGGTTTCAGTTTCAGAAAGTCAACATGAAAACAGAAAATCAGGAGGTAGAATCCCATTAAAAATATGTTCAGGTGGTGGGGAGGGGATTTGGCAGGCTTAGGAGAGACGCTTCAAGGCCAAAAGCTAAAGTAAATGGAAACACTGACTTACCAATAGTGCTTCCAAAAAGTCTTCCATATTGACTGTTACCATGGAATCTGGAGCCTCTGATTCACACATTTCTCCAAACTGTTTGAGAAAACTATTCACTTCTTCCATTAAGGTTTCACCTCCTGTCTTTCCATAAAGGCAATCCTTTCTCCTGAATAATGGATAAACAATCATTTAGCTCAGAAAAATACTGAAAAATTAAAATAAATATCAGATTGAATATCACAATACACATTATCAATATTGCAAGATAATTAACTCAATACATATTGCATATTATGGAAATAAAATATAAGATTTCTGTATTGGGGTTAACATGTAATGTCTAACATTTGGAAAAAGTTTAACTACTTGTAGTGATATTAATTCTTTCATTCTATGATGTAAAGCTACACATAAAGATATTGTTATGAAATATTGCTAAACATTCTGACACAAGCAATGATACCTTTTGAAATATAGTTGTTACCCCTATGAAACTGTTGGTATTCCTGATTTTCCAACTACTTTTAGGTATGTGTGGCTTATCTGAATATTGCAAGGCACATTTCATCCCTTACAGGAATAAAATCATCATCTCACAATGAATCCATATAAATTCTGGAACAGCTATTCAAGAAATGAATCAATGAGAAAAATTTGAAAACCAAAATACCAACCCTTATGTTACATAAGGTTCTGTCCGTTATTGAATATTTCAACACCCCTCCTATAATTTTTCTGTGTAGTTGTACCTCAAAACCTACAAAGCTGAAAAAGTTCTAGATCAAAAATTAGTTTCTCTGCATATTGCACACAAATCATATAACATAACGTTTAGAATAATTCCAAAACAGAACCTGTGTCCGTTCATGGAAGCCAGACTTTCTTTAAGTGTTACCTCTTCCATGCCAATCCCTGAGACTTCTCAACCAACTTCTTCAGATCTCCAGCAACATAGCCAGGAGTTCTGAGGGCTATTTCTTCAAAGTTCCCTTCAAAAGATATTCCATTGCACATCACCTGTAAAATAAAGTTACTAAATTACTAGACTCCTGAGACAATGTTCAAAGGTTAAAACAAAAATAACCACAAGATTTGCTTTTGAAATTCATTTGACAGGTTAATTGTTACAGAGGTAACAATTAAGATCCTGCACCAAACCGAGACACCCATTGTTCTTAGCTGCCATGCAAGCCATATATATTTCACAAGATTTATTTGTTCTGGGTATCCAGAACAGTAATTATTTACAGCAAATAGTTTCTTGCTGCACTGTTCAAGAACAGCCTGGTAAATAATACATATATATACACCTTTTATGATTCATCCTTATTTAGCAATAGTTGTGATGTTACTGATAACATGTGGAAGAATGATAATGGCATGGAAAAAGGCTCGGCGTGAAAAATCTTTATTTTTTTGGTTTCACTCTCTATAACATAACCCACATTTTTAGGCCTCAGTTAAGTCTCTTGTCTTGTGTTTACTAAGTTTCTTGTTAGTCGTCAAAAGTATTTTCATTAGCTGACCTATCTTTTTATTTTTTTGTTTTTGTTTTTAATCTTACTTCCACAAATCAAAATTGCAGTCAATAAGTTATGCTTAACAGTTTTCATTAAAGAAATATCTGCTGACACATATGTATCACAAATGAAAACTTTATCTTAATTAAATAAAATAGAAATAGAAAGAATAATTACATCTGTGATACCCCCCAAAAATAGAATACACCAACAACTAAATAATTTGAACATATCTGCAAAAGGATACTTTGAAAATACCTGTAAATGAACAATATGCACATACCTACAAGTAAACTATTATGAACAACCTGAACCTACCTGCAATATTTTCACTCGGGCTGGCTCTGTTGGAATGTTCATGAATATCTCAGAGTCAAAACTGCTACGGAGATCCAAGTCCAGGGTTTCTGGATAACTTGTTTCAGCTAGCACCAGCAGTTTTGTATCTTTGTGCCTGACTTTGAGATCTGGGGGATATAGCAGACACAGAGGAAGGCTTAATAACTGTCCTTTTTTCTTTCTGTAGCAACAATTAATTATTTTGCAAGGCCTATCGCTGTTTAAATCTACAGATAGTAATTAATGATTCTATAAAGAAGAAAAAATAGCAACTACTGTAGACTCTGATAGAAAAAAAAATACATATGAGAACTCCCTGTAGTTTATCAAACTCTGAGATTAGGATGCAAATGTAAAATATCTAACTATACATGTACCTTAAAGATAATATATAAAAAAAGGAAACGGAAGAAAGAAAGAAGAGAGAAAGTAGTGAAATAAAAGAACAAGGAAAGACAGAAATATCAGAGAAAGAAAGAAAGAAAAAACAGAAAAGAAAGAAATTTCTCTTTCTCATTGTCAACATAAGTGGCTTGATCCACTGTCTTCAGCATCTAAAGACCTCCCAACACTCACTGTTGAGGCATGAAGAAAGCTGGGCCCCAATTCTTTTCTCCATGCTCTTTGCTGACATCAACTTTGGAGCTACGACTTCAATCTTCTCTATCAAAAGCACACATGGCGCAAGTGAGGCTGCTTGCTCAAACACCTCAGTGATCTTCTCCTCACTCTCTCCTGAGACTCCACCAATTAATTCAGTTGCTGTGATGCGCAATAGTGAAACCTCAGCAGTCTGGATGAGAAAAAAAGGAAGGTTACTGGTAAATCACATATCAACTCAATAAAATTACAGAACAGGACCGTACATATGCTCTTACATTTGCATCAATGATTCTCTTTAAATTTACAACAAATGAAAAATTGATAATATCAAGTTCATGGTAACAGCATGATACATGTATGTAAATTCCGAAAAATGGAAGAGTCTTACCCCAGCCAGTGCCTGCACAAAGGTAGTTTTTCCACTTCCTGTCGGGCCAGTGATGAGCACTGACTTCTGGAGAGGCTGTAAAATTCCAGGCCAGCGAAGATTTGCAAGCAAGTCACAAATTTGCTGAGGAAGCAAAATAGTATCAAAGATTTTTTTTTTGTTTTTTTTTTTGTTTTCAACTTCAAGGCAGTTTTTAATAGTAGAACTCCTCAATATATGGGTATAACAAGCTTTTACTCCGTAAATTATTATTATCATTATTATTATTATTACTTTTTACATTTTCCAAATGCCAGATCAATAGGGAAACCCTTTTAAATATCATAAAAGACCAATAAGCTGAAATAAAGCCAAATACTAGTAAAGATTACAGTATTTGTACGATATGAGAGAATTAGAACTGACTTAAAGCCCAATTTTGAGAGGCTGTAACTCATCAATGACTGCAGGCAAGGCCAAAAAAGCAAAAACTGTTTAACACAAACAACTTTTAACAATAACAATAATACTAATAATATTAATGATAATAACAATAATAACAAAAATATATATACGGATTAAACTATTCAGTAATTCATTCAAACTCTACCAATTAAAAATCAACATACAAACCTAAAAAAATGTAATATGA
>NC_091558.1:12451171-12453671 GCF_042767895.1 Penaeus vannamei | reverse complement strand
CCCGGGCTATGAGGGGAGTCCGGCCTGTGTCGACTAATGCTGACTCCATCAATGTGTGTCAGCTGGCGCTGACGCGACAGAGGTTAGTCCTAACCCACCGTGGTGCCCAGCCACAGCAGTAACCTCCAGGCGACAATTGCAACTTCTCGCGCTCGGGCGGGGCGCGAACCGCCGACCCCTCGGATGAGAGGCCGACACGTTACCACTATCCTATCCTGGAGGCTTATGACTTGGAAAGGAGATCGCAAACTTGTATGACGGGGGTGATTCAGTGTCGCGGACACCATGTCGCGGTGACTGTGTTGCGCGAGTTGTCCTTACATTACCTGGTCGTCCGCTGACTTTACCTGCCCTAATTGCTCTTTCTGCTATTACTTCTACACTGCGAGTAGCTGACCTCATGTTTCAGTCGTGTGTCTCATGCCTTGTTATCTTGCTAGATTAAGGAATACTCAAGGATCTCTCGTCAGACCTCTCAAAACCAGATGGGGACACAAACTGAACCAGCCAATTAGCTGCCCCCACAACCAAAGGCCCCAACCCTAGCCGAAGGGGCGGTGCGAAGAGGCCCAGGGTGGAGCCAGACTCTGAGGGAGAGTCTGAACAACCCAGGCGCTTTCCACACTTTCAGGTGCCAAAAAAGCTTTGACAATGCCTATCAATTGGTTAGAGCATTGGAAAAAGAAAGGCCAATCCGATTAATAATTCGGATTGCCAGAGACGAAGGCATGATCATCGCACCCAAAGATCCAGCCACCCTTAGTTTCCTACAGGAAACCAAGGTGCTCAAAGATGGGAGAAAAGTGAGTATCTCACCCCAAGGCACGAAACAGGAGTGTGCATCAAGGCACACAAAGATAGCCAGAGGTACACAGTAACCAAATGTCCCAACTGCGCCAAGAGGCATCATGCCTGGAACCTGGCTTGCTCTGTCAGGAAACAGGCAGTCCTCAAGAAACAGAAGCTTGCTAAAAAGCGTCCTGACTTTGTTCCTGCGCCCCCATATACTTCCAATCCAGAGGAGTTTCCCAGGCTTGCTAGTGGTCGCAAAAAGAATAAAAGGAAAAGAGGTTCAAAGACCAAAGCAAAGTCCTCCCAGTAGACGATAATCTTTTCTTTGATGAGGATATGACTTTCCTGTTGAGTGCTGCAGTTTCTGCAGTAGCAAAAGCCTTGGGGAGGACCAGCGAGGAGGCGAAGGCAGTTCAGGTCGCCATGGCGGCAATGACCCAGACTGTTGCAGCCTTGAAGGGGGGGGGGGAGCTAGAAGCCTCCAAACCAATTCGGAGCCGCGCTCCCCTCCCTGCTACCACCACGAAACAGACTTTAGCTGTGCAGTCTGGGTCCTTACCACAGGCCCAATCTATACAGCAGAGTCCCCATTAATCCGAACATGTGCTAATGACAGATTAGCTTCGGGCGCCACATCTAGTGAAACCCCTGCTAGTCTGCCAAACCAGACTGTAACTGTGCAGCGGATGCCCTTATTACAAGCTGAGTCTGCACAGCCAAGGTCTGGTCTATTAACTTGAAGTGCTACTTCTAACCTAGGCTCTACATCTCCCGGTAGACCCTCAACCAGAGTACCACACCACTTGGAAGATGTACGATCCTCAGTCAACGAGGATCTATATGTCAGATGCCACTAGCACTGGGGCTTCTGAGGGTGGAGACGATTATGATGTAAGTGATTCTGAGTAAACGTCATGGCACACAATCTAAGCATGCTACAGTGGAACATCTGCAGCTAAAATAGAAAAAGCTTTCTCCAATCAATAGTGCGAGCAAGGAACATTGACATCGTCATGCTCCAGGAGACACTATGGGTACTGTTTGCTTCTCAGGATATTATGTCTTCACCACTCCAAGCTTGGATGGTGCTAGAGGCCTGATGACCCTGGTAAAAGCAGCAATCCCATGCTCCTTAAAAATCAGCCTGCCGCACTGTGGAGATGGCGTGGAATCTCTTACTGTTGAGATACACCTGCCAGCTTAGACTTTAACCAGGCCTGTGCTACTGCAGCACAAGACAGAGTGATCATAGGGGGATACTTCAATGCGCACCCGTCCATGCTGAATCCCCGCAAGAGGCCTAATGTGGCAGGTATTCACATCGCAGATGTGCTTGACACATTCCCAGAGATCGCTCTTCTCAACACCCAAGAACTAACGCATGTGATAGGAGTTTTGGACCACTGCAACAATGGTGGAGAGAATTCGATGGTGAAACGATGAAACGGTTACAAGTGATCACTATGGCACAGTCACTACCCTCTTCGATGTTGGTCCAGCCCAAAGACCACAAAACATCCCCAAATGGAAAACAGACAAGGCCAACTGGCAAGCCTTCCAGAAAGGCTTGGCCCACTGTCTGAGAAACAGTGAACCCCCAAACAATGAAAAAGTGGACGTGCTCGAGGCAAGACTAGTTCAGGCCATAAATCAGGCAGCCTCACAGACCATCCCAAAAACTCGTCCATGGTCCAGAACTCACAAAGAC
>NC_091558.1:12438671-12441171 GCF_042767895.1 Penaeus vannamei | reverse complement strand
TCTACTTTATATTAAAGTGGGCAATCACTATGTCTATTACCTGCCACATTAACCAAATACAAAAGAGACAAAACAGATGGTTAAAACATATAATTAAAGTTACATTGGAAAGCAGGTTACAACCGAAAATATACTTTTATCCTTCCAATATCATAAGCATTAACAAGCTGTTAAATGGAGCCGTTTCAAAAAGCCTTTTGTTACATGCTCACCTCTTCTAACTCCTTCAAGATCTGCATCTCTTGTGTGTCAAGTCTACTGAGCAACTGTGTGAGGAACTTCTGTTGACGAAGGATGTTTTGCTGGTTTTTGTTGGATTCTGTGAAAAGAAAAAAAAAAAAGATAGATTATCAGCATCTTACCCCATGACGGCAATGATGATGATATCATCACCCTTAACCCATACAATCCGGATGACATGACCATCAAACCATGAAAAAAATTGGCTTGAGGGGCATGTGAAATGAACATATAATCATGGGAAAATTTGGCTGTGAGCCAGGATAATGTGAACTTGGCTTTGTGAGCATTTCAGCTGAAGGCCTGGGTGACAGGAATGACTCACAAGTGCACAATGCGTGTGGAGGTTGATTAGACTCCTTTGGCTTTTAAGATGGGGCTTTTATATAATTTCCATTGATAAACAAGTGTGGAATGTATCATTTGTTAGCCCTAACTAGAAGAGTGCTGGCTCCAAGGAGGAGGATCCTATTCCTGGCTGCTATAACTGGCAGTACAGGTTGTATCACAGAAAACTGTGTGTATATGTGTGGGGGGAGAAGACTAGCTTGTGATGTTGTGAAGTCTGTGCAAGGAATCTATTATCATCTGGATAAAGCAAATCCAATGATAAATGTAGACAATGGAAAATGCAAAAAAGCTAAAATCACATGCAGAAAAAGAGAAAATAACATTGCAAAGGGCAGGCATTAAGTTTTGTCACCACATGAGTGTTCATGTGCGCATGGCCCACACAGTGTGCAATCATTAGAGTGGCCCATCAAGTAAGCCTAATGCCTGTATTTTGGGCCAAATGATGCCAGTGAAGTATCTGGATTCAATGGGTTAAAAAATACAAACACAATACAAAAGTATGTGAAACAGGAGACAAAGGAGGATTATAAGGAGGCAGAATATGAGGTTTTTGAGGATGGTAGAGGATAATGAGGTTCATGAAGTGAGGGAAGATGAGTTAGTGAAGAAGCATGAAAGAAATAGAGGAAGGAGGAGGAAGAGGAGGAGAAAGAGAGGAAGAAGGAAGAGCTGGAGAGGTAGAAGGAGAGGAAGAGGGAAAAGGGGAAAATGGGGAAGGAGAAGGGGAAGAGGAGGAAGGGGATGGAGGAGAAAATGGAGGAGCAGGAGAGGGAAAATAAAGAACTGAATGAAAAGGTGATGATGAAAATAAGGTAATTCAAATGATTCTAACCTTTCTTGAAAACTACATCATTGAACATCAGCTGCAGTAGCTTGGGTCCACTACGCTTAGCTTCACCAATGGAGTTGATGAGTTTGTTAGCTTTTACTCGTATACGATCTGCAGACAACTGGCTGGCAAACAACACTTCTTTTAACCATTGTACTCCCTTCCTGTATTTTGGCATCTCAACCTGAAAGGAATGTTTATGGTGTATAAATTCTTCTACTCTCTAAATGTGTTTTAATTAAAAACCAAGTTTTTATTGGATTATATTTTTGTGAACATGAACCTACTCAAGTTTTGCATTTCTCTCAACAAAAATTAAGATCTTGTTCTGCATTCATCTAAAATTTACATTTATCACTCCATCAATCTCGGTTGCTTTTACCATGTTCATATAAGGCTGTTTATACCCAGAAGCATTAAAATCAGAAACAGAACAAATCATTTACCATCTTGTGACCAGAAATAATCCACTTTCTAATGATTACAAATTATACTTATGAACCCCCCGAAAAAACTAACACTCAAAATTAGCAAATAATATTCCATGAACTTTCAAGCACCTTCCTTTTACAAACAGTTATGTTTATATGTAATCATCCTAACTAGATAAGTAATGAACTACTGCGTTAATCATTATTACTCACCTTGATAACCACAACAGCATTAGTGCAGTACGGTCCACAAGAGAACTTCCCGCTTGAGAGACCAAGACCAATCTGGCTGTCTCTGTAGATTGTATCTGCAGACAATTCACGGACAACTTCTTCATATGGAATGATGGAGTTGTCACGCTGAATTGGGGATTCAAAGATAAGGTCTAACAGGAGCATGATGTATGGTCGAAGAGTTGCAGGCACAGCTGAGGTGTCGAGAATAGCAATCATCTGGAGAAAAAGTGGTGGTTTGTTACCTATTTTACTTATTCTTCACCTGAAGATTTGAATTAATCTAATAATGAAGAGTGTGTGTGAGACTTCATAAATACTGATCAGTCAAATATCGATAGAAAACAAAAAGGGTTTTCGAGAATGCATTAAAGAAAGGAGAGGGCTAAGAATCAGCATTTGTCTGAGATCA
>NC_091558.1:12413671-12421171 GCF_042767895.1 Penaeus vannamei | reverse complement strand
AGAGAGAGAGAGAGAGAGAGAGAGAGAGAGAGAGAGAGAGAGAGAGAGAGAGAGAGAGAGAGAGAGAGAGAGATAATGAAAAAGGGAGAGAAAAGTGTAGCGAGGACGCAGCGGGCGGGAAGACGAGGGGCAAGGGCGCCTCAATCTGTATTGACGGATTGGCTATTGATGTTGAGAAAGAAAATGAGTGTCGTGCCTGTTACTGGACTCCTGTGATAAAATCCCTGCCTGAAGGTTGGGCTATAATGATACATCGCACGGCGGAGGGAAGAGCCAGGTGGTCATTATAACGCAGGCAAATGTATGGTGTGGGTCCAGTTCCAGGACAGTTTGATGATCGGGATGAAAGGAGTACCACGCACACATGTTCATGGGCACACCCACATACGAACAAGCACAAGCATAAACATAGACATGTGCGCGCGCGCGTCCAAGTCTTTCCTTACTGCGTCTCTACATACGCACATCCTCACCCAACCTTAACACTGATTGCCAACTTTGGTTATGCTTTTCGCTCCCTTACTTCTGCTCTCTATCTCTTTTCCCCTCTTCGCGGGCAATAACATTTTCTATCATTGCCACCTGCTATAGACATGGCCATTCTCCGAATACCTACTTCAAACTACCCTTTCATTTCTCCTCGCCCACATTCTCTGAACGAACAGAAATTCACTTTCCACTCAACGCACTTCTGTTTACGTTCTCTGTCGAGTACCGAGGTCTCCTTCAATCCCCGTATCTATTTTCAACCCTCTTAACCCTACAACTGGTTGGTGTTCTTTCTTTAAACAATCAGTTTTTTCGCTTCCATTCTTTTCTATTTTCAGCTCTTCCTTTGCTTCTTACCGACGCCTGAATAACCCTCCTGCCTTCCATTCGGTCTTATCTCGTTCTCCATCACCTGTCTCGGTGCCCATATAACTTCCATTCTCGTCCTTCCCTCCGAATATTTGTAGCTCCTAACTCTGAAGTATACATCCTAGACTCCATTTTTACCGGCCGTCTCTTATCTTGAATCTCGGGGTCTGAGTAGCCACTTCACGAAGGTCTTCCAACACTTCCAACACTCCCTCGAAACTCACCGGGCGCCCTGCTCACTCCCTACGACTATGGAATCACGCACAACCTTGCCTGTACTCGATAACACTCTTGGGCCGCACGCACTCGAGCTTGACAAGGGGGACTCGCCGTACCGAAAGGCACAAACACCAGGTACTTTTTAGGCGGTGTTAAACCGGATCTGACCGATGATTCCCCTTAAGGATCTGATCGTGCGATGTGATCCCCATCGTAGCCTGTGACATTCAGACAAAAAGCTACAGTAGCACGGCCATGACCTTATTATCAGAGGGGAAGTTTGCAGTTCACAAGCCGACGGTACTGGACTGGCAGCGAGATTAGCATTTTGGAGATTAGCACGAACAGGCCATAGATCTCGGATATCTGGAGAGGGGGACGTCAGCGAAAATGGTCGTAAAACGGTGTCTAAACCAGTCCATTCTTTCCCTCCTTCATCTGTTCTCTGAAAGCCCCCCCCCCTCTCTCTCTCTCTCTCACACATCGTCTCAGTCTCACTTTCTCTCTCTCTCTATCCCCTTCTCCCTTCCTCACTGTCTCTTGTTTTCAGCCTTACTCTATCTCTCTCTGTTCCTTGCCCCCTCTCTTTCTCTATCTCTCTCTATTCCTTGCCCCTCCCCTCTCTCTTGCTCTCTTTCTTTCTCTCCTTTATTCTCAGTTTTCCTTTCTCTTTTTCTCTCTTCCCCCCCCCCCCCTCTCTCTCTCTCTCTCTGTCTCTCTCTCTGTCTGTCTGTCTCTCTCTCTCTCTCTCTCTCTCCTCTCTCTCTCTCTCTCTCTCTCTCTCTCTCTCTCTCTCTCTCTCTCTCTCTCTCTCTCTCTCTCTCTCTCTCTCCTTCCCCCTCTCTCTTATTCTCAGTCTTCCTCTCTTACTCTCTCTCGCTCTGTCTTTCTTTCCCACTCTCTCTCTCTCCCTCCACTCCCTCTCTCTCGCTTCTCTCTCTCTCTCTTATTCTATCTCTTACTCTCTCTCACTCTGTCTTTCTTTCCTACTCTCACTCTCTCTCAAACTCTCTCTCCCTCCCCCCCTCTCTCTCTCTCTCTTCCTCCCTCCCCCCCTCTCTCCCTCCCTCCCTCCCTCTCCATCTCTCTCTCTCTCTCTCTCTCTCTCTCTCTCTCTCTCTCTCTCTCTCTCACACTTTCTCCCTCCCTCCCTCCCTGCCTCCCCCTTTCTCTCTCTCCCTCTCTCTCTCTCTCATTCTCTCCCTCCCTCCCCCCCCTCTCGCTCTCCTCTCTTCCTCCCTCCCCCCCCTCTCTCTCTCTCTATCTATCTCTTTCTTCTCTCTCTCTCTCTCCCTCTCTCTCTCTCGCTCACTTTCTCCCCCTCTCTCTCTTTCTCTCTCTCTCCCCCCCCCCCTCTCTCTCTCATTCTCTCCCTCCCTCCTTCTCTCTCCCTCAAGACCCTCACACCCGTGCTTACGTTCAGGAAAAGCCATAAAACCTGTGAAAATAAACACATCACTAAAGGCGAAGCGGTCGGACAATTGCCTGAAGTTGATTGCAGCAAGATTTCATTTCCATAGCCGTTGCTGTGGTGGTGGCGATGGTGGTGATGGTGGTGATGGAGATAGTGGGGATGGTGGAGATGGTGGTGGTGATGGTGATGATGGTGGCGATGGTGGTGATGGTGATGATGGCGATGGTGGAGATGGTAGCGATGGTGGTGATGATGGAGATAGTGGAGATGGTGGAGATGGTGGTAATGATGATCATGGTGGCGATAAAGGAGGTGGTGATGCTACGTGAGGCAAAGGAAGCCAGGACCCCGGCTAGATCCCGTCGCCGAGGAGGACCCCCTGAGGCCTTCGCTTGCATTTCTCAGAAGAAAGATGCAAACACCCAAGTGCATGGATCTATCTCTCTCTCTCTCTCTCTCTATCCATTCATCTGTTTGTCTGTCTGTTTATCCGTACATCTATCTATCTGTCTGTCTATCTAGCAATTCATCTGTCTATCTGTTTGTCTGTCTATCCGTTCATCTATCTATCTGTGCCTATCTATCCTTTCGTCTATCTATCTGTCTGTCTATCTATCCGTTCATCTATCTATCTGTCGGTCTATCTATCCATTCATCTATCTATCTATCTGTCTGTCTATCTACCTGTCTATCTATCTATCCGTTCATCTATCTAGCTGTCTATCTATCTATCTGTTCATCTATCTATCTGTCTGTTTATCTATCCATTCATCTATCTATCTGTCTATCTATCTATCTGTTCATCTATCTATCTGTCTGTCTGTCTATCTATTCATCTATCTATCTATCCGTTCATCTATCTATCTGTCTATCTATCTATCTGTCCATCTATCTATCTGTCTGTCTGTCTATCCATTCATCTATCTATCTGTCTGTCTATCTATCCATTCATCTATCTATCGGTCTGTCTATCTATCCATTCATCTATCTACCTGTCCATCTATCTGTTCATCTATCTATCTATCTGTCTGTCTATCCATTCATCTATATATGTCTGTCTATCTATCCATTCATCTATCTATCTGTCTATTTATCTATCTGTCCATCTATCTATCTGTATGTCTATCTATCCATTTATCTATATATCTGTATGTCTATATATCCATTCATCTATCTATCTGTTCATTTATCTGTCTGTCTATCTATCATTTCATTTATCTATCTGTCTGTCTATCTATCCATTCATCTATCTATCTGTCTGTCTATCTATCCGTTCATCTATCTATCTGTCCATCTATCTGTTCATCTATCTATCTATCTATCTGTCTATCCATTCATCTATATATCTGTCTGTCTATCTATCCATTCGTCTATCTATCTGTCTATCTATCTATCTGTCCATCTATCTATCTGTCTGTCTATCTATCCATTTATCTATCTATCTGTATGTCTATATATCCATTCATCTATCTATCTGTTCATTTATCTGTCTGTCTATCTATCTATCCATTCATTTATCTATCTGTCTGTCTATCTATCCGTTCATCCATCTATCTGTCTGTCTATCTATTCGTTCATCTATCTGTCTATCTATCTATCTATCCGTTCACCTATCTATCTGTATATCTTTCTATCTGTTCATCTATCTATCTGTCTATCTATCCGTTCATCTATCTATCTATCTGTTCATCTATCTATCTGTCTGTCTATCTATCCGTTCCTCTAACTATCTGTCTATCTATCTATCTGTTCATCTATCTATCTGTCTGTCTATCTATCCATTCATCTGTCTATCTGTCTGTCTATCTACCCATTCATTTATCTATCTGTCTGTCTATCTACCCATTCATTTATCTATATGTCTATCTATCTATTCATTCATAAATCTATTTGTCTGTCTATCTATCCATTCATCTATCTATCTGTCTGTCTATCTATCCGTTCGTCTACCTATCTGTTTATCAATCTATCTATTGATCTCAGGCTTACTATCTGTCTGTCTATCTACCCATTCATTTATCTATCTGTCTGTCTATATATCCATTCATCTATATATCTGTCTGTCTATCTATCCGTTCGTCTACCTATCTTTCTGTCAATCTATCCATTGATCTCAATATAACTATCTGTCTGTCTATCTATCCGTCTATTTATCTATCTGTCTGTCTATCTATCCATTTATTTATCTATTTGTCTGTCTATCTATCTATCCGTTTATCCATCCGCCTAACCAATATAATATTCATCGCAGTCTCCTTTAAGAAACACAAGCACACTACGCAGTATGTTTTCACAGCCTCATTGAATGAATGCAAATGATAATCAGCAGAAGTACGGAAAGGTATACTAAAATGTTTTGTTATGAATGGAGACTGCGGAGAAGACTCAGGTGCCTCTTTCCTGCTGATCAGGATTCGGATCGGCCTGTTGCGACACTCAAGGTGATGTTGCAGGTTGCAGTAACGAGCTTTATAAGGTAAACGACAATTCTGATAAGTTTATTAATGAGGCAACACTAATTAATGGAAAGAGGGGAAATTCCACGATAAAAATGGTAAACAACAAAATAATTGGTCCCATATAAGAGCAATTCGAAAGATAAAAGCCAAAAATATAATAAAAAATCCTGAAAATTTGATGATTCCCAGAAGAGAAAATAATTGACAAGCCACGAAAAAAAAATCTGGGACAGAGAATCAGTTTCGAGCAAAAACAACAACAACAAAAACACCGATATGGTCACGTGATCTCGATGACTCTAAAAGGAAAACGTTTGGAAATCGCAGAGAACTTTGATGGAGTGTGAAGCGATCCTTTTGAACGTTCTTAAAGGAGGGGAAAGTTACGGCATTCTTCCTCTGCTCGTCAACCACTCGGGGGTCTTAGCCTTCGAGGAATCAGTCTTGTGTCATCGCGCCAATTTGACGAACCAGCGAGTGCAGTAATCTGTCCACATGCAGTAAACACACATGCACGCGCATATACATATTATATATATATATATATATATATATATATATATATATATATATATATATATATATATATATGCATATATGCATATATATATATATATATATATATATATATATATATATATATACATATATATATATATATATATATATATATATATATATATATATATATGTATATATGTATATATATATATATATATGTGGATAAAAATATATATATATATATATATATATATATATATATGTATATGTATGTGTGTATATATGTATATATATACGTGTGTGTGTGTGTGTGTGTGTGTGTGTGTGTGTGTGTGTGTATGTATGTATGTATGTATGTATGTATGCATGTATGTATGTATGTATGTATGTATGTATGTATGTATGTATGTATGTATGTATGTATGTATGTATGTATGCATGCATTGTATGTATGTATATATGCATGCATTGTATGTATGTATGTATGTATGTATGTGTATGTATGCATGTATGTATCTATGTATGCATGTATGCATGCATTGTATGTATGTATGTATGTATGTATGTATGTATGTATGTATGTATGTATGTATGTATGTATGCATGTATGCATGCATTGTATGTATGTATGCATGTATATATATATGTATGTATGTATGTGTATGTATGTATGTATGTATGTATGTATGTATGTATGTATGTATGTATGTATGTATGTATGTATGTATGTATGTATGTATGTATATATGTATGTATGTATATATGTATGCATGCATGTATGTATGCATACATGCATGCATGTATGTATGTATGTATGTATACATGAGAGAGAGAGAGAGAGAGAGAGAGAGAGAGAGAAGAGAGAGAGAGAGAGAGAGAGAGAGAGAGAGAGAGAGAGAGAGAGAGAGAGAGAGAGAGAGTGTGAGAGAGAGAGAGAGAGAGAGAGAGAGAGAGAGAGAGAGAGAGAGAGAGAGAGAGAGAGAGAGAGAGAGAGAGAGAGAGAGAGAGAGAGAGAAGAGAAGAGAAGAGAAGAGAAAGAAATAGAGAGAGAAAAGAGAAAGAGAAAAGAAATAGAGAGAGAAAAGAGAAAGAGAGAAGAGAGAGAAATAGAGAGAGAAAAGAGAAAGAGACAGAAAGATACTCCCTCCTCAGAATATCAGCAAAAACAACAAAACAACCTCAACGGCGGCGCTGATGACGCTAATAAGAATGATAATAACACGTTTAAAACCCCGAGAGCGGTCTCGTGCTCCTGGCGTCACCCTGCCCCTTGAGTATTCCCCCTGGTCAGCTGAGACCGCCGGAGCTGCATTACTAATCTCCAAAGTCCAGCCTCCACCTTCCGTTATAACACACTCCTTCTACAAAAGACCAGCTTCAAGAGATCATGAGGTGGTTGAAAAGCGAGCAGCACCCATGCGATGGAAGGGTTGAGCCGGCCATATGCATGGGTAAATAGTTGCTATTTTTGGCCGTGCTGCGAACGTGAAGGTATGGTTGTAGTGCCACCCGAAAAGATGATCAATAACGATCCTTGGATTTCGAAAAAGGAAAGAAAAAGAAAAAAAAAGAAAAACAAAAGGATGAAAAAAAAATGTCAACAGCAAAGAACTCCGAAACGACGCTGTACCACCCCCTCCTCCCCTCCCCCACCCCTTCCAGCCCGCCCGCTCGTCCGCCTCGGCCAAGTGAAATGAAATGGGCGTGCGAGTGTGGGCGGGAATTGTGTGTGGGGGTGTGGAGGTGAGGTAGAGAGAGAGGGGGGGGGGGTAGGGCGAGATAAGACGAGGTGCCCGAGCGATAAATTACAACCTCGAGGGCTTCGTTATCCGGGTTTCTTGAGAGACGCCCAGACACTACACTGACGAAGCTCAAGTGATTCTTCGGGAGGAGATTCTCTCGGCGTGAGGGTCCGAAGAGGGGATGGGAGAGAGGGGAGAGGAAGGGAAGGAGAGGGGAGAGGATAGGGGGGGAGAAGGGAGGAGGGGAGGGAGGGGAGAGGAAGGGAAGGAGAGAGGGGAGAGGGATAGGGAGGGATGGAGGGGGAGG
>NC_091558.1:12406171-12408671 GCF_042767895.1 Penaeus vannamei | reverse complement strand
AGAAGGACAAAGGGGAAAAGGGGGAGAAGGGGGGGTAGAATATTAAACGATATGAAAAGAGGAGCGGAGATGAGGGAGATGAAGAACGGGAGGGAAAGAGAGAGAGATGAAGAAGGGGAGGGAAAGAGAGGGAGATGAAGAAGGGGAGGGAAAGAGAGGGAGTTGAAGAAAGGGAGGGAAAGAGAGGGAAATGAAGAAGAGGAGGGAAAGAGAGGGGGATGAAAAAGAGGAGGGAAAGAGAGGGAGATGAAGAAGGGGAGGGAAAGAGAGGGAGTTGAAGAAGGGGAGGGAAAGAGACGGAAATGAAGAAGGGGAGGGAAAGAGAGGGAGATGAAGAAGGGGAGTGAAAGAGAGGGAGTTGAAGGAAGGAAGAGAAAGAGAATGGAAAAGGAGACAGGGGAACGATGACGCGGAAGACGGAGAGAAGAAAGGGAACGGGGCAGTGGTGGCGATGGGTCGCCATGGCACACACCGGTGGTAAACAATGAATATACATATAGACGATAATTCCTATGATAATTACGCACTAGAGCAACCCTTGTTCTCATACCCAACACCCTATGTGCACATGTAACCACATTAATGTATTAATATCTGTGCGCGCACGTGTGTGAATACACGCGCGCGAACATGCACTAGTTCGCGCGAAAGCAGAATGATTGGGACTCAAAATAACACCTGCACCCTTCGAAGAACACCTGTGCCAGAGCCACAAGTGCAAACACGGAAAAGCAGTAGCCACTCCCACTCAAAAATAATAATCAATACGCGTTGTTATTGCGAGATGTGTAGTGCGAGCCATCATAAAGTTTGAACTTGCTCACCTTTTCATGCACGTGCAGGAATGCTGATGAGGGGAAGGGAACCTTTCGGAATGAGACATGTATCGGTGGATTCGCAGAAGCGTTAACGTTCTTACATGTGCGGATCCTTACATCCTTACATCAAGTCAAGTACACAGACGGGCGCATCTGTGTATATGGTAAATGATCATGTCACACATGCAGCCATACAGGCCCTCACGATCGATCTGACTAAGATGCCTATATGTCTTTTTCCTCTTACCAGCTGTCAGAACCAATGTTTTACCTTCTGTGCTTCTAAACAGTTTTTGCTCACAAATGTTGACGTTTCGACCGCCCGGCGCGAGAGTCGGGTGCTTCGCCGAAACGTCATAATTTGCAATGCTATTGACAGTCTTGGTTGATGAGAACAGCGATGACCTCCCTTCGATTTGGTGGGAAGTGAATATGAGGGAAGAAATTCATCCATTTAACTGTAACACATCAGGTTACATCACGGCTTCCACGTTCTATTCATTCAAACCACGAATTGAGATACAAGGTCTTGCAATAAATGAATTATTCTTCCCTAAAAGAATCACATTCTAAAACCGGCCTTACACGGCCCTCCCAGCGCATGCAATGTTTTCGCAAAAATCCGTAATTCTCTCCGAAACGTTACATCCGCATGCAAACGAAGCTCGGGGGACTACTGTATGGCAACCGCCCTGCCACTGCGAATACCCCGCATGAACTTTATTCTTGAGGTTATCCCCTATGAAGACTCCCTTGTACCAACTGCCTACGTACAACAGGATGTACTCGTATAAGGTGTCCTTGATCAGCATGGCACTTGTGTACAGTAATACCCCTGCCTACTACAAAACGAGTTTGCACAGCACAGCATTTATGCGCTGCGGATGAGGCGCAAGTCGGTCGTGTATAGAGGGATAACTATGCGCAGCATGAAACCACTGCAGTGCAAGGTACCAATGTATAAAAAGACACCTAGCAGGGTGTCGCTGCATAGAAATGTCTCTTGAAAAATGATAGTTACCTAAATAAATCAGCAAGTGAATTTCCGCATCCAACAAAAACATACACAAAAAGATGCACATGTACAAGGCAGTCGTTAAACAACAAAACATCATGTACAGCAAAATGTCAGACGATACCGTGCGCATGAACATACGTGCATGAAAGATGCACGTGTGTAGCAGCAGCGTCAAACACGTGTACAAGATGCGCACGTCCAACAGGTTGCCTTTACACGACACACCGTAGACATCGCACTAAGCAAGGGAGCGACGGGCCTCGCACCTCGCAGAGCAGAGCTCGGTTACAACAAGAAGTCGGGGCAGACCTTGGCTCCTATCGGCGACAGCGGGCTCGGCAGTCGGGTCCACTCCAGTGTCTACACCACGACGCTCCAACCTACACTGCCGCCCGCATCCCTCTGAGGTCTGCTACTATATCGTACTAACGCCCACCCACCCAACCTACATCTCCCCCTCCATGCCACTTTGATTAGCTTCCTTCCTTTCGCTCTTCCTCTGCTTCCTTTCCCCAACTTACTTTCTTCGCCTCCTTCCTTCTTTTTTATATCTTCTCTTCTTTTCCTCCCACTTTGGTTTACATACATCTAAGTTTTCGGCCCGACTTAAATAAACGTTTCCTCCAGTAATTCTGCCTTTGAACGTGGCTCCGTATCCTACATA
>NC_091558.1:12376171-12381171 GCF_042767895.1 Penaeus vannamei | reverse complement strand
TTGGTTTAAAAAGAATATACCTTCATTGTCAAGATGTCCACCACATGCAACAAATGAGACGACAAATAAGACGAAGAGAGCGGAATAAATACAATCATTAGGAGAACCTCGTTATTGTGGAGAAAACTGTCAGGAATCAATTATTTCAGATATTCTAATTTCTAGAACAATTTCATGTGTATTATTGATGTTCAATCCTAGACATTATATATATATTGACCGTATATTCACTTTTGTTAAGTAGATGTTTCGTCAAGGACATGTATCAGTTCATCTTATATTCAACATGTGCTTAGATTCTGAGATGTAATGTACTACGTATAAGATCCTACAGTCTGTAAAAACAGCCTATTCATAACTAAGATTTATAGAGGTTGTAACCATTAATCTGATCCTGTCTAATAAATACAGACAATGGCGGAGAGACATTTCGACTGATTTGATTTTGAAATATGTATCAATCATATATTCAAATCATAACAATATAAATCTACATGTAAGACATGATCCAGTTATATTCAGTTACATTACTTGGTTAACACACAAAGAGAGAGAGAGAGAGAGAGAGAGAGAGAGAGAGAGAGAGAGAGAGAGAGAGAGAGAGAGGGGGAGGGGGAGTAGAGCAAAACAAAACATAGGCCATATCAAGTAAGGTCACTCCTTTAAACCATTCTGGGGCGACCTCTGATCCAGCAAATGCCGGCACAAGAGGCTCCATACAAGCGAGAAGCTTTTCTTAGCCTCATACCCTCAACAGCGCCCTCGCTTATGCGGCAACAGGCCCTCAAGACGATATTATTAGCTGTGTCTACGCCTCCTCCTCAAGCAAGGAAGGGGACTCCAAGAGAGCGAAGGCATTTTGGACAACGCAGCACTGGATATATTATATACATTGTAGTATAATAGCTATTAAAAAGGATTTTTTTTTTCAGTATTCGCGATGGTCCAGCTGGCAGGATATTCTGGTTAAGGTAATAAGCTATGCTCATACCCGTATAACAGATAGACTACTGTTTGTATAGATATGTTTATCATATCTAGAATATTACTCTAAACATACTTTCCTTTTTAAGCGCCCACTCATTTTTAAAAAGGAAGGATATTACCATAGAAAGTTGCTTCCTTATACGATTCACTTTTGCTGGAAGGAAACAAAAAAGTCAATCAAATTGATGTTCGGCAAAGAATAAGATGAACAAATAAATTAATACCCTTATCTACATCGACCTCTCTCTCTCTTGTTCTCTCTCAGAGAGAGAGAGAGAGAGAGAGAGAGAGAGAGAGAGAGAGAGAGAGAGAGAGAGAGAGAGAGAGAGAGAGAGAGAGAGAGAGAGAGAGTGAGTGAGTGAGTGAGTGAGTGAGTGAGTGAGTGAGTGAGTGAGTGAGTGAGTGAGTGAGATAGAGAGACTGAAAGAGAAAGAGAAAGCGCTTTAGAAATGGTCTACTTGAAGAAGACCCATTTAGGGCCGGCACGTAATCACAGTGCCAACTGTAAATAAATGAAGTACAGGGTTTCCTTTCCCCTTATCCTTCCAACGCTCGCTCGATGGCCCAATAATGCACTTCAGGTGGAGAAGAAGGAAAAAAAGACGGGAGGGGGAGAACGGTAGGGAGTGAAGGTGGGGAGAGGGTCAGAGAAAGACGAAAGGAGAAAGGGTTGAAGGAAAGGGAGAGATAAAGAGAAGGAGAAGAAAGAGCAGAGAAAGGGGAAAATGGAGAGATAAAGGGGGAGGTGAGATGGGGAGTAAAGAAGGGAGAGTGGAGATTTGAGAAGAGAGAGACAAACACACACATGCATGCATGTGTGGATTTTGACTGTTTTCCTTCCAAATAGAGAGAGAAAGAGAGAGAAAGAGGGAGGGAGAGGGAGGGAGAGAGAGGGAGAGAGAGGGAGAGAGGGAGAGAGGGAGATAGATAGATAGATAGAGAGAGAGAGAGAGAGAGAGAGAGAGAGAGAGAGAGAGAGAGAGAGAGAGAGAGAGAGAGAGAGAGAGAGAGAGAGAGAGAGAGAGAGTAAGAATACAGACGAGAAAAGAAGACGGAAGAAGAGAGATAGAATAAGAAGAACGTTAAGTACGAGGAACAAGGGAGAGTGAAGGATAAAATGAAACAGAATGGAAAGGAGTGGAAGATAACAGAACGAGAGAGACGGAGAGCAGGGGGAGGAGAGCGAGGAAGGGGAGGAGAGAGAGGAGTGGGGATGTAAATGGGGGGAAGGGGTGGGGGGGATGAGCTGTCGTCACGCAAAAAAGGTGGGATGCTGCTCATTAACTTCCCTGGGATGATGCGAGCGAGGCTGACCGGGATCTGCGGGGTATTTTCCGAAGGAGAAGGAGACAGGACAGAGAAGGAGATGAAGAGAGGGAGGGAGGGAGACAGGGAGTGGGAGATAGTGATAGAGATGGAGAGGGAGAGAGAGGTGTTAGGGAGAGGGAGATGGTGATAGAGATGGAGAGAGAGAGAGTATAAGAGGTATTAACAGGCCTCTTTATATAGTGTAGTTGAATTACAGGCGGCGTCAGTGATACACTTAGTGGCTCTTCTCTTTATTTCTAAGAGTTACAAGCACTGGATATAAATACACAAAAAACAGGGTATCTGGCGGTGCGGGAGGTCAGGTCAGGAGCGACCAGCCCGGTCAATGGCCGGCTAGTAGAGGTATGAGGCTGGGTCAAGATTGGGCCTCCCTCTTATCCGGCCGGAGGAGGCGCAAACAGGCGTGGGTGAAGCGAGGGGCGGGCAGCATGGGCACGCCCCACGTGGTATAGATAGGACACACGTGGGGAGTATGCTATGAATGCAGTATGCTGTACTGAAGGTGCAGTACATGCACTCTCGCAGACCACGTGCATTCATATCTAGTGGTCTGCATGGTCGCCACGTGGCAGCAGGCCCACTAGATATGAATGCACGTGGTCTGCGAGACTGCATGTATTGCACCCACTAATGAGAGAGAGAGGGAGGGGAGGGAGGCAGAGGGAGAGGGAGATGGTGATAAGAGTTGGAGAGGGAGACAGAGGGGGAAGGGAGGGAGAGAGAGAGAGAGAGAGAGAGAGAGAGAGAGAGGGAAGAGAGAGAGAGAGAGAGAGAGAGAGAGAGAGAGAGAGAGAGAGAGAGAGAGAGAGAGAGAGAGAGAGAGAGAGAGAAAGAGAGGGAGTGAGAAGAGTTAGTGAAAGAGAAAGTGTGAGAGAAAAAAGAAAGAGAGAGAGAGAGAGAGAGAGAGAGAGAGAGAGAGAGAGAGAGAGAGAGAGAGAGAGAGAGAGAGAGAGAGAGAGAGAGAGAGAGAGAGAGAGAACGAGAAAGAAAGAAAGAGAGGGAGAGAGAAGAGATAGTGAAAGAAAAAGTGTGAGAGAAAAAAAAGAGAAAGAGAGAGGGTTGGGGTACGAACAAAAAGCGAAAAAGAAACAGCATATACAACCGAAAGAGAGAAAGAAAAAAACACATGAGAAAAAACAGAACACACCAGAACCCCTAAAGAGACCAACCGAACCCGAGAGACCCTCAAAAAAACCCGCCGAAGGAGATCGAATCGAGAACCTCTTAGATAACGCCGATCGCAGCGAAAGGCAAGAGAAGAAGAAGAAAAAAAATGGGAGGAACAACAAACTAGAATAAGCAAACCGGAAATAACCAGTCGGCGTCACATGAGGGCGCGGCACCCACCCACTCTCGTTTCCTTCCTGCCAAGCCATTGTAACAAGAGGGGAACGCAGCGCCAACACGAGTGCCCTTTGCAGCAGGAGAGCGAAGAAAAATTATGCTTCCATAGTGTGTGTCAGCCATTTTTTTTTTTTTTTTTTTGGGGGGAGGTCTGGTTTGAAAGGTCGAGAGGTAGAGGTAGAGAGAGAGAGAGAGAGAGAGAGAGAGAGAGAGAGAGAGAGAGAGAGAGAGAGAGAGAGAGAGAGAGAGAGAGAGAGAGAGAGAGAGAGAGAGAGAGAGAGGGTGGGGGAGGGTGAGAGAGAAGGGTAGGGGAGGTAGGGAGAGAGAGAGAGAAAGATAGATAGAGAGAGAGAGAGAGAAGGAGAGGGAGAGGGAGAGGGAGAGGGAGAGGGAGAGAGAGAGAGAGAGAGAGAGAGAGAGAGGTAAAAAAAAGTCACTCGTAAAATAGGAAGACAGGAAATAAAAAAAAGGAATATCTATGGACTCTTTTCACACTAACTTGACCTCGCTCGAAAATATGTCGACAAGCCAAAAACAAACAAAAAACGCACATATGTCCCCGAGTCGTTTCTCTTTAAGTACATCGAACTTTCTACCTATTTTTCCTCCTCAGTCGTACCCTAAACACGTCACACGCCACCTAAAATACCGTAACTCACCTAAACCTTGTACTTCACCTAAACCTCATGCAACACCTAAAATCTCGCACGCCGCCTAAAACACCGTACCTCATCTAAACCTTCTACTTCACCTAAACCTCATGCATCACCTAAAACCTCGCAGACCACCTGAAAAACAGTATCTCACCTAAACCTTCTATTTCACCTAAACCTCCTACATCACCTAAAACCTCGCACACCACCTGAAAAACTATCTCACCTAAACCTTCTATTTCACCTAAACCTTCTATTTCACCTAAACCTCCTACATCACCTAAAACCTCGCACACCACCTGAAAAACTGTATCTCACCTAAATCTTCTATTTCACCTAAACCTACATCACCTAAAACCTCACACGCCACCTGAAACACCGTACCTCAGCTAAAACAAACCTCGTACCTCATCTAAACCCTCTACTTCACCTGAACCTCTTGCGTCACCTAACAACACTCGAGACTCAAATGTCACTTGGTCACAGGCGAGGGGGTGGGGGGAGGGGGGAGGGGGGGGGGTGACTGTAATGACAGGCTACTCGTCGCGATCTCGAGCGGATTGAGTGTTCGCCGGCGGTTAATTAATTAGAGCCAATTAGCACGCGCCGAACTTGACATTTAGCACATGCACACACACACACATACAATCACACATATATACATATTCACTTCTGTACCCTCATGGC
>NC_091558.1:12355042-12358171 GCF_042767895.1 Penaeus vannamei | reverse complement strand
CACTCTCACAGCGATGTACTCATGGCAACCACATTCATACTACGTAAAACGACTAGCACTAAAGCCAGCGCCAGAATATAAACACAAACCTTGGGCTCGAGGCAGAGAATTCCTACGTAGCAACAAGGGTTTGTTCAAATTAGGCAAAAGAAACTGTTTTGCGCCTCGTGCCTGGAACCCGTCTCTGCACAACAAATACTCTCCAATTTATTCCAAGTTCATTCAAATTATATACATATATGTACACACACACACACACATTACATACACACATACATACACATACACACAACCACATATATATATATATATATATATATATATAATATATATATATATATATGTGTGTGTGTGTGTGTGTGTGTGTGTGTGTGTGTGTGTGTGTGTGTGTGTGTGTGTGTGTGTGTGTGTGTGTGTGCGTGTAAAGATACATAAAAATATAAATAAATAAATATATATATATATATATATATATATCTATATATATATTTTTCATTTATTTATATAATATATATATATATATATATATATATATATATATATATATATATATATATATATATATAGAGAGAGAGAGAGAGAGAGAGAGAGAGAGAGAGAGAGAGAGAGAGAGAGAGAGAGAGAGAGAGAATAAGAAAAGAGAGGGAGAGAGATAGAGAGAGATAAACATATATATATATATATATATATATATATATATATATATATATATATATATATATATATGTTTATATATATATATATGTTTATATATATATACATTTATGCAATGAAAAACACAATACCGTGTTGATAATATGGAAGAAAAAAACACAATGCACAAACCCGAAGATGGAATCGAGGACGATTCCGAAACTGTTGTCTCACTTTCATCAATAAATCTAGTTTGTGCATTGTGGGTTTTTCTTCCATATACATTTATATATACATATAAACACACACACACACACACACACACACACACACACACACACACACACACACACACACACACACACACACACACACACACACACACACACACACACACACACACACACACACACACACACACACACATGCGCACGCCCACATATACACACACACAAACATACAAGGTGAAAAAAAACAAGGAAAGGAAAAGAACGATCCACTGCCCCACAAAGGAGGGAAACGTCTGAACTGATTTCCACGCCACGTAACTGATACGGTGGACCCAGAGGGACACGGTGTCGGGTCTGCAGGAACTGGACCGAAGGGGAGAGAGGGTGGGTGGGAGAGGGAGAGGGAGAGGGGTTGGGTGGAAGAGGGAGAGGGAAGTGAGTGGGAGCGGGAGAGGGGGTGGGTGGGTGCGAGAGGGAAAGAGAGAGGGGGTGGGAGAGAGAGGGAGAGGGGGTGGGTGGGAGAGGGAGAGGGGGTGGGCAGGGTGGGGAGAGGGAGAAAGAGAGAGGGGGTGGGAGGAGAGGGAGAGGGGGGTGGGTGGGAGAGGGAGAGGCGGTGGATGAGGGAGGGAGGCGGGTAGGGGTGGGAAGGAGGCGGGAAGGGGGGGTAGGTGGGAGAGGGGAGGGGGTGGGTGGGTGGGAAAGGGAGGGGGTGGAAGGGAGAGGGCTAGGGGGTGGAAGGGAGAGGGAGAGGGGGTGTGGAAGGGAGAGGGGAGAGGGGGTGGGATGGAGAGGGAGAGGGGTTGGGGTGGGAGAGGGAGAGGGGGTGAGTAGGAGAGGGAGAGGGAGAGGGGGTGAAAGGGAGGGGGAGAGGGGGTGGAAGGGAGAGGGAGAGGGTAGGGGGTGGGTGGGTGGGAAAGGTAGAGGCGGTGGGTGGGTGGGAAAGAGAGAGAGGGTGGGAGGGAGAAGAAGAGGGAGACGGGTTTGGTGGGAGAGGGAGAGGGGGTAGGTGGGAGAGGGAGAGAGGGTGGGGTGGGAGAGGGGTAGGAGGTGAATGGGAGAGGGGTAGTGGGTGGGTGGGAGAGGGAGAGGGTGGAAGGGAGAGGGGGTGCAAGGGAGATAGAGGGAGAGGGGGTGGGAAGGAGAGGGGAGAGGAGGTGGGAGGGAGTGAGAGAGAGAGAGAGAGAAGGGGTGGGAGGGAGAGGGGGTGGAAAGGGGGAGAGGGAAAGGGGGTGGGCGGAGTGAGAGAGAGAGAGAGAGAGGAGAGAGAAGGGGTGGGAGGGAGGAGGGAGAATGAGAGGGGGTGGGAGGGAGAGGGACAGGTAGGGAGGTTATAGAGCAGGGAGGAGCAGAGGCGGATGTGAAGGAGAGAGAGGGGTTAGAGAGAGAGGAGGGGTTGGGGGTTACAGACGGGGAAGATGTGGGGGGTGGGGTAGAAAGGGTAAGGGGGGGGGAAGAGGGGACTGTAGAGGGAAAATAGAATGGTAGGGTATACTTGGAGAAGGGGGAATGAGAGAGGGTAGAAGGTTCCGATATTGTATGAGAGAAGGTGTGGTGGGGGAGAGGGACTCGTGTTGGAGAGGTGGAGGTAAGGTGAGGAGGGGAGGAGGAGGAGGAAGAGGAAGGAATCGGACTGGTGTTGGAGAGGAGGAAAGAGGGAAGGAGGGGGCGGATTCTGACGTTGGTGGAGACGAGAAAGGGAGGGGGAGAAAAGCACTTTGATGTTGAGGGGAAGAAGAGGGGGAAGCTGTAAGAAAGGGGAGGGACTCTGGTATTGAGGAAGAAAGGGGAAGAGGAGGGTAGATGGGATCCGTGATGGAGAGGAGAAGGGGAAGATGGGGGAGTGGAAGCGAGGCTGGTGTTGGTCAGGGGGGAAGGATCAGGTGTTGGGGAGGAGGACAAAGTTTGATGATCCAGTATGTGGTTTTGATTAAGAATTTGTTTCCTTTCTATCCTCATTCTTTTGCTTTCTACTCTCATTCTATTCTCTCTCTCTCCTTGTTCTACATTTTCACTTCGCATCTCCTCTTTCTGACTTTCTCTATCTTTTTATCTTTTTATCTCTCCCGCTTGATATCTCTTATTTTGGTATTTCTCACTTCCTCTTTTGTATCTCTCTTTCCCTCTCATCACTTGTTTTTCGTCTCTTTGTCTGTAACATTCTCTTTCTGCTTATTTGTCTGTCTTCTTATCTGTTATCTGTTTCTCCCTGTTTGGTAGAATCTATCCTATTTGGTCTCTCTCTTTCTCTCTACCTCACCTCCTTTCG
>NC_091558.1:12342542-12345042 GCF_042767895.1 Penaeus vannamei | reverse complement strand
CAATGCAAAGCTTAACAGTAGAATGAATGTTGGTTTGCGAAGGTAGATTCTCGCTTAAGTTCCCGTTCCTCAATTATTTTCTTATTATATATATATATATATATATATATATATATATATATATATATATATATATATATATATATATATATATGTGTGTGTGTGTGTGTGTGTGTGTGTGTGTGTGTGTGTGTGTGTGTGTGAGAGAGAGAGAGAGAGAGAGAGAGAGAGAGAGAGAGAGAGAGAGAGAGAGAGAGAATGCCAGCAGTAGGCCGCGATCACGTATAGGTTGAAAACCGCTGATCTAGAGACTGAATCTTTGTTGTTAAACTCAGTCGTAAAAATAAATAAGATAAACATACCAGGGCTTTCTGGATTTGATCTTGACATAGGCATATGCTAAACAAAATTCATGTTCTAAAGAATCCGAGGGGGCTCTCAAAATGTCATACTTTTGATTTGCTGTTTTATCGGATATATATATATATATATATATATATATATATATATATATATATATATATATATTTTTTATTCTTTTATTTATTTATTTGTTTTCTGACAAGTTCATGTTTGAAATATATATCGCCATATGCTGTAGTTTATGAGTTGTTATACCGTTTTTTCTCAGATAATTAGACAGGAAAGTTAAAGTAACAGAAAGAGTAAACAAGGTGGAAGAGGAAGTTGAAATGAAAGTAGAGGCAAGGAAGAGAATGAGGTTAGAGAGGGAGAGGAATCAGTATTGTGGTAATGGGCCTATTTATTTTACGTTTCTTATCCTCGATAGAAATAACATATTCTTTCGTTATTGGAATCGCATTACGCTTGTACACCTTTTGAATTTTAATAATGCATTACGTATTACCACATTCCCCACATAAAACATGAGCAAAGAATAATCAATACTAATGGCTAAATGCCAAAACATAAATTAGTAGTAAAAGCATCGGCTTTTTAACGTTTCATTTCTGTAATCTCTATAGGTCTTACTGCCTTTACAAAAGTAATAATTTTATATGTGTAAATCTGAGTTTTTATTTTTGTCATTTTCTGTTTTCTATCTGTTAATGTCTGTTTTGCTTGCGGAGCTTTCCAGGTAACGGGGTTGCAATTTTCCTACTTGCACTTCTGTATATGCATTTCGTACTTAATGAATAGGGACGGAAAACGCCTAAAGATTTTAGTATTCTGTTGGTGCCTTGTCCCTTCGTTACTCACAAAATATAGTAAGTGGCTGTAGTTGGCATTAATACTTTCGCCGTGTTTATACTTCTCTTTTGCAGTTGTCTCTCGTCATTAGACACTGCATGTTTCTGGGAGGTACTGGTTGTTTCTGCTTCTAGTTTGCGGTTTATTGCTGTCTGGAACTGCCGGCTTTGTTGCCACGTTGAATGATGTAATAATGTATGTAACACCTTTGTCCAGTAGCATCCAGATATATTACTGCGTAGATTTGATTTGAAGGCAGATATAACCCTCGTGCCTTTTTAGTGTGAAAAGAGGAAGTTTGATAAGGGAAAGGGAGATATACTCCGTGTAGTGTAAGTGTAAGGTTGCATTGGCCTGATGACCATGGAATCACGGCCATTGGTGATCGCAACAAAATAATAAATACAGTGCTAGAAAAGTAAGATCGTTTTGGAACACGTGTTACGCGTCACGCTTTCACGAATAAATACATACATACACTTTCTAAATGCACTGAAGCACTTGGAGTACAAGGCGTAAGAAAGTCACAGCGCAAGAATTCAGGCGATGCACGAAATTGTTGAGACGCACGCAGCGAAGCCCCGTGTAATGATTATTCAGTGCAAGTAAGCGGTTTAGGGGAGAAACATTTGTGCTACTGTGAAATTGCTGCATGTTAGCCAAGCGACAGAAGGAAGAAAAACACATAGCTCATGTTTAAATAAGTATCGTTTTTACCATTTATATAAGGATATATATAAGGATTTATGTAAACATGAGATTTAAATGTACCTGTTTTACAGTAACAAAACTGCAGGGCAAACGTAAGAGGGCAACGCCAAATGCGATGTATTGAGCGGAAACATGAGTTATCAAAGTGAACTGTATGTGACGCAAATACAGAAATTACGCTGGATATATCGTGTTATAGTGGGGAAGGATAAAAAATGTAACGGAGAGACAACAAAAGTAGCAGAAGTGTCTAAACAGACTCAGAAGAGGTAGAAGTGATAAAGGCATTTCGTAACAAAAGAAGTGTGCATTGGTGACCAAAAATTACATTTACATCATTGCTTTATGATAATAGGGAAAAGGAGCTAAAGAGAAGAGGAAGGGGCAGGTGAAATCAAGAATGGTATTAGAGCACAGAAATGACTGGAAAGTATGGAGGAGCGGTGCGCACGTTAGTACATGCACCAATATAATCTTTAAATGTCGCAAAATATATTCATGTTCTTTTTCTTCACATGAAAAATACTGGAATCAGTAATCACTGAATGGAATTTCGGTGCTGGATTTAATCTCTCAT
>NC_091558.1:12335042-12337542 GCF_042767895.1 Penaeus vannamei | reverse complement strand
GACAGTGGGTGTCCATATTTACTTCCTATATTTATCACACACACATACACATACACACGCGCACGCACACACACACACACACACACACACACACACACACACACACACACACACACACACACACACACACACACACACACACACACAGGCACTCAGACAAAATTGTGCATCAGTTTAAAAAAGTTATACGATAATTTAAATATAGCAGACGGGACCACCTGAACATAGCTCTTCTCCCGGTAAGAACAACTAGGTAAGAACACACACACACACACACACACACACACACACACACACACACACACACACACACACACACACACACACACACACACACACACACACAGGCACTCAGACACGCACGTGCGCACATACTCCCCATATCAAAAACTAAGCAAACATAATATTAAGCTGTAACATTATAAACATAAGTATGATCTGGCATTCATTTTATTTTTAACTGTAAATAGGTGAACTGAAATCTATCGACTGTAACACGAGATTTTGATCATAGATTCCTTGTTTGTAATGATAACATGTCACACTAGTATTAACAGCCAGGGGAGACGAATAAACTACATATAATTTTTTGGTAAAAGCAAGATTAGGAATCCTTCTAGAGTTTTAACATTATGGCAGTTGCTCAGGATTGGCGTATGATATATACATCTCTTTGTGCGTGCGTGTTCTAATAATCTTATTTTCTACCGTATGCTGACCTATACAAAAGCTTCCTGCACTTCCTGACAGCGACGCTTAGTATTTGTGCCCTGTAAAGTGGAGCATACAGCGTCTGTATAAAATTAGGGTCCGTTTCTTGCACATGTAACTCCTTTCCTATTAGTACGCACTGAAATTTAGTGATGATAGTTTATGAGTAGTAGCATACCTTGGCATGTTTATAAAACGGACAAGGGTACGAAGGAAGAGCCTGAAGGAGGGAAGAGAAAGGAGTGGTGGTGGGTCGTAATATTCTGGTTTTCGCGATACAAAAAGGAGAAGAGGGAGGGGGTTGAGGAAGAGGGAGGGCATTTGTGATGTACATGTGTGTGTGTGTGTAAGTAATAAGAGAGGGAGAGACAAAGACAAAAATAGAGATAGAAAGTGGTAGAAAGATGACGAGAGATAGAGAGGGGTGAGAGAGACAGGGAGCAAAATGAGATGGGGAGGGAGATATATTTTTCCTGTCAGTAGTGTATGTATTCGTGCATTTTGTTTGCCTGAGTATATATTTTTATGCGTGTGTGTATTTATGAGTGCACACCGGCACGTCCTTACGTTTACATTTATATGCGGTGTGTGTATGTGTACGTGCGTTTGTGTATTTGTATTTTGTGTGTGTTTGCACTATGCCTTATGTGTGTACACGTTGTACACGTGTGTGTGAGCATGCATATGTGTTTGAGAGCATTTCTGAATTTTTGTGTGAACCTTTGTGCAATTATGTGTACTTGTGTTGCGTGTATTTACATTTGTATGTTCATCTTTATGCGTCTCTGCATCTGATTATCTATATTCGTGCGTTTTTGTGTATGCATGTGAATGCATACGCCCGCGTACATATTCAATATATACGTGTGGAAATATTCAAAACAATACCAAAAGGTTTTGTTATTGGCAGTAACATTAGTAATCTTTAGTTTTCCGAATTAGTTGTTTAATAATACGACGAAGGAAGTCTGGTTGACATGAAAGGAAGGTCACAGACTCTGTGTAGGACCTTGTGACGAGAAGTCCAACTTTCATGAAACATTATGGCACTGTAGGTAGGTCTTTCGTAATGAGGCTATTGTGATTAATATAAAGTTTTATTTACACAACAAATCCGTGATCAACAAAACATGTCGAAAGGTTTAGATTTTTTTCAATATAAGAGCATAAGTATATATGCCAGAACGATACAGTGCAGAATTAAAATGTCTTTAGATAATGTTTTCTATAACGCTAAGTGAAAGGATGCAATATTTGTTCAATGGAACATATGCATTGACAAAATTGAAATATCGGAAACATAATTACCTAAGGAGAGCTTTATAATTTGGTCACGACAGAGTATACTTCTAGCCCTATACTTCTCTAATTGATAAACTATTGATACGTACTACCTTTGTGGTACATTTGGACTTGCGAGATCTGTAGGATCCGTTTGCCACCTAATATTTTAATAGAGTATTAATCACTGAAGATAAAGCATGTCTCTGGTGTTAGTAATGTTCAACGATAACCAAAATATGTGGGAAAGATTACTGATAAATTAGTTTTTAAGATTATTCCATGTGTTCTTACACCTGAAGTATTCATCTAGCTAGATAATAACTACATGCAAGCGCAGTTGACTACGAAAGGACTTTACTTTTAATCGTACAAATAAAAAAGGTTGTATACATTACACTGTGTAGGTTTGGCACTATGAATAGATAGATGAGGAAGGAAGATCATTGTAGATTTCAATGTAAGATATTTTAAGTAGTTTATACCTATTGCATACAACTATGGGAAA
>NC_091558.1:12327542-12330042 GCF_042767895.1 Penaeus vannamei | reverse complement strand
ACAGCCAGGTTGTCATTGCGTTTCCTGCCACGACGCTGAGGAAAGGACATTGGTTGATCATTATTTTGAAAAAAAGGAACAGGGAAACTAACATTGTGTATTTTTCCCGAACACTGAATGTTTACGTATCAGGACCTTTTTTAAGCTTGGAACAGAAAGCATTAAGCACAGCCCATCTAAATCGATCATGCAGCCATATCTTCAAATTTACATATATAATTTATAAACACATACATCATACATAGATGCACGTACATATTTATATGTACATATATATAAATGCGCGCGCACACACACGCTAATATATGTGTAAATTAGAAGACATGGCTCTAACATTATAGCGAAGATGACAGTAGTTACAAATATGAATACGAAGGAAAAGAAAATATTCGTGTTTGTGTTTATATGCATGTATGTATGCATGGATGTGTATATATAATGAATATAGTACGTGTAGTGTAGATAGAGATCCTGTTTCTGTAATAATTGTTATACTAGTGATGCTACCGTATTAGCTATAACATAGGGAGGTATACTGACATTGAATTTGCCAATATTCAACACTTTTTCAGCTTTCTAGGAACAATAGAAGATCCGAACATGTAAGTAGGTTTGTCTTTATCTAGTTTGGTTTCATGCTTCATATTTCATTCGGGACCTAGATAGATCATTTCTTAATTTACTCCATACCTTACATATCCAGATATAAAGTACAGATACACATGTATTCAGTATACAGATGCTTTTCGCGCACTCACATATGTACACACACACATACACACTGCGAACCACGTGTTTTACGTACCTAAATGTGTCACCAAGAGAGCAGAGTACATACCTGAGGGGTGCGGTGAGAGCGAGGGTGATCCCAGTTGTGATCAGAGAGTGCTCCGTGTTGTGCAAGAGAGCACGACCCATCAGGAGCCCCAGGAGAAGGCCATGCTGGGTGACCTGGCCTGAAGTCACGATATGCTGCGGCTGCTTCAGCACCAAAGCCATTATGATGGACAAGGCTAATCCTGCGAGACCCCAGCACGTTGTTAAAGGGGCGTCAAGGATAAGGGCAACGAGGATAAGAGAGCCACTGATGGGGCTGTTGAGGAGCAAGGGCGCGCCCATTGTGCGGAGTGTAGCATTGATAAGTTTTAGGGGGATAGCGAAGGAAAAGAATGGCCAGCGATCGAGGAAATCTGTTATATACTGGACATCTCCGAAGACCCAACTCGTCACCGACTCCAAACAAGGTGGAGGTTCGCTGTCCATGATGTCGCCGCTCAGGCCGCTATTCGAGCTAGGATTGAAGGAGGTCGTCGTAAAAGTGTCGTTGATGCTGAGGTCGTGGCTCGATGTCTTGCGCACTTTGGGACGAGGGTTGAACTCTGTGTCGTTGGGAAGACAGGAAGGGCGGCGAAGGGTGTCGAACTTGGGTGCGATAAGTTGAGGAAGCTTTAAAGCATCACCATTCGGCTTCATTGTAGGTAGATCGCCCGGCACACCCGTCACCGTAATGTGTGGCTGCATTCTCACATGTCAGAAAAATAAAAGAAAACATAGAAGCCAAGTCACAGATACTTGGGTTCTGACTTAGCATTCAGGCTCGTTGTTGATTCCCCCAAAGACTGGTTTACTGGACATAAAAAACGGCATCAATACTATGTACATATGTACATGTAAATGCCCATACTGTATATACCTAATTCGTCTTTACAGTATATGGTTGTATCATACCCTTCGAACTATGGATACACTTGCATTTATCTGAATTTACAGTGTGGAAACAAACATGATGTATCGGAAAAAGTATGAGATTACAAGATAAATAAGGAACCCTAAAACAAAAGTAACGCAGTTATCTTCAACATAGAAATAACATGTACGACAGACTGGAACAATGAATGATAATCATCATAAAAAAAACATTCCAAATAGTTTAGGTCTATAACTTTTTAAAGTTTGTATAGTATTGCAACAATTATTTTTACGCTGTTGCCAATACCGCCATTAGAGAAAAGTATTTGCAATTTTTTTACATTCTTTTGGGTTTCAAAAATCATATATTAGGTATAGTGGACTGAGGAATAAGAACGGGATTTTATTTTTCAAATTGGGTGTAGGGAATGTTAAATCCACCCACCTTTGTGCGCGGCTTGTAACATAAAGAGTAAATGTGCAATATACTGGCAGTAACTTATTCCACAAAAACTTCGAAGCCTGAATCGTTTCATCTACAAATCAAACATCACTAACCTTTCTAGAAATATGGACCGTATTAACGCTGGTACTTTAAATGCATAGGTAAATTTTGATGCATAAGCATTCATTGGTATATACATGTTTATGTATATGTCAAACACACACACGCACACACACACACTGCACACAAAATAAAGAGTCAATTATCGGCTGTTCCGCGTATTACTGAGTCGCACTTCTTTGTCACATGTAAATATATTAACATTTCCAATAGAGAACTCCGAAACAGTTTTCTTTCACTTCCTGA
>NC_091558.1:12320042-12322542 GCF_042767895.1 Penaeus vannamei | reverse complement strand
ATTAATGCGTATTACTATACGCAAAGTCAATGAAAAACATAAAATAAAATGGGAAAAATAGTGGCTCTAATATATTCACATAAACATGCACATGCGATAGCACGTTTGAAACGGCAATTGCCTTAATCACCAGCTAATTTGTGGGTCATGAATAACCAACTTCATGAGTCACTGAACATGAGGTAGAAACTATCCATTCCTTGTCATGTAAAAGTAAGAAAACTTACATGGCATTTTAAGAGTATTTGTATATTATCGTCCTTTATTAAATCAGTGTTAAAAAAATCTACTCATATTATGATTAATTATCACCCAAAGGGTATACCAAGAGGGTAAAATAATTTAAGGAAATATAACATATCGGCTCTCCTTATATCTCCGTTATCAATATTGTTTGACTGATAATGTTAGTTGCTAACGGTATAATCAGACAAAATCAAAGTTTTATAACAATTATACTCCGCTACAGCCCACAGCAAATCCTCCAGCCTTTTAAATCAATATTCAGCTGCTATCCATTCAACCCCATTAAATACTGGCAATATCATGTGAAAGGCTTACAATCTTCACTATTCTCAAATATCTCATTTTTGTGTATCCAAACCTCCGTGGTTAATTATTCAGGACTGCAAGTGTTAGAGTTCATTATCATGTAACTCGTTGGCAGCCATCCGCAGCTGGCACTCACACTGTCAGTCATTACGCATTGAAACATTGTCACCCGCTGTTGTCACGGGCGATACTAGTTCACTCTGAGAGGTCATCAAAAATGAGCTATCACACGAAGATGTCCGTGTGCGTTCTACAATCTACATCATTCTCATCACATATATTGGACTTACCGTCACACCTGCAAGCACAATTCAATATGTGGATGTGTTCGCAAACGGCATTCACTGATTATCCTCCACCGTATTCTTGATGATTAGACCTCTATATGCTTGGACTTGCATTATGATTGATTATATTGCTATGTTTCATAGTTTTTAAAAATTGTCCTCATTGAAGGTCTTCATTTAACTTATGTAGAAAGTACAGATAAATTGGCACACGAGCCAGTTTCATGTACACGCGCTAATTCGTACAGAATCGAAGATAACATATGCGATAATTTTAGACGAAAGTACACAAAGATTTGCTCTGTTGGTGTTCGCGTTATCACCTATCAGAACTTTTTTTTATGTGCTGTGATCTCCAGCCATCTAGAGTAGCCCATCAGACATCCTGGGAAATGGTGTCAATATTCAGCAACGAAGTCCGAAATATTGATATTCTGCACTTTATTCACTAAAAGCAAAAAAATTCATCCCCATCATTTAAAGATTTCTCACTAGACAGTGCATAAAAACGAGAAGAAAAGGTTACGCTCTTAAATACAACCACAGATTATATAATCATCCAACAGATGAATGAAAATTGATAACATTTAGAAGGTAGAGAGAAGGCATCAATGATATGAAAAAAATAAAACTATGAGGAAAGCTAAAAAGAAAAAAAGAAGAAACACAAAGGCCCAGGCAGGAACGTAAACCATATGTTTCGATATTAAAGAAGAGGAGCAGAGAAAAGGAAATTACTTGGCGCATATTCCTACCTTTGTAAGTCAGAGATGTTCATTTAAATCACTATTTTTTTTGTCTTTCAGATTATTTATATTCATTGTTGTAGATGAACGTAACAAACAAATATTTACATCCCCATTACCCTGCTCATGCTTTCTGTGATCTAAAAATATAAAGAAATTTAGTATAATATTTTAGCTAAAGTGATAGTATTTCTGTAGGAATAACTTTCGCATATTTAAGAAACAAGGCAAACAAACAAGGAGGCAAACAATAAATTGCATTACTGACCTGTCCAGTGATGGACATGTCCGTCAATGGACTAAATATGTATTGATAAACATGACAAACCAATAAACATCTAGGTTACGTATGCAGCAAAGCATTTTCTTGATTAGATGCGGTGTCCCACTGACCACCTACTACCAAACCGTATTAAAAAAATAAAAAATGTAGATTATAAAAGAAAACTTACGTTTTTTATACTTCTTTGTAGTACGTTCCTTAAGTATTCAGGGAAAGTTGCCTGGCACACGAGGAAGGAAAAATACACATACACACGAACACACAAACATACGTAGAGAAAAAAAAAACAACGCATGAAACAAATTTGTTTATTAAGAAAAAGGAGCCATAAATCGTTGAGCATATATTACTCTTTATTCCATTGTTTTAGTGACACACACACGCGTGTATAAAAATAAAAAGCAAGAAAGTGTAAAAGAAAAATATCACAATAGGAAAGGAACAATAAATCGTTAGGCATAAATTACTCCCTTCTTATTTCATTGTTCATCGGACACACGAACATACATCACTTGTGTTTTTGTATGTGTGTGTGTGTGTGTGTGTGTGTGTGTGTGTGTGTGTGTGTGTGTGTGTGTGTGTGTGTGTGTGTGTGTGTGTGTGTGTGTGCGCGTGCATCCGCGCGTGCCTGT
>NC_091558.1:12310042-12312542 GCF_042767895.1 Penaeus vannamei | reverse complement strand
ATAAGAGACACAAAGCCAAAAGTGTGCTTCAGTAGCAATGCCATACTATGCTCATCAACCGGAAACACCTATTTTACCGAAGATTGAAGTCAGCTGGAGATGACCATCACCCCAGGCCTACCCGTACTAGGTGTACCCACTCAAACTGATTGTGCTGCTACCAGCTCTCCTCACCTCCGAGAGGGCAGCCACCTCAACTCTCAGCCATTTCTGTTCCCTCGATGGCAGGGGTAATCTGTCATCCGGGCATAAAGACCGGATATTCCAAGCTCCCACCTGAACAGATAGCCTGAGGTTAAACCTCGGGCATTTACTCCGCGGAGACGCCCATCTCTGCCTGCCCCACTAACATATCCCCATATAAAAGGGGGCAGCAGGCTGTGGAACCAATTATCTACCTTCGGAGTTCCCAAGGGCTTTGCTCCATAAGCCTCATATTTGGGTGTTGGCTTCCAGAGCGCAGGCAAGATGTGTAACTAATTCATAGCCCGTGAAGTTGCACTCCACAGCCTGCTTCACTTGCTGGGTGGGAGAGGCAATTCTTCTCTCCTGCTGTCCTGAGATCCCCCACAGGTTAGCCTAGGACTGCAAGGACCCCAGTTTCCCTTAGATGACCACGAGGAGGCACTGCAGAAGTCCCGATGAAGGAGAGGCTATGAACTGGCAGGGTCTTATGCAGAGCTGCTCCCTTTTTCACATTAGGCTAGTCAGCGGTGGCAGGTGTAAGCGGGAAGGCAGGAAAACACGTAACACTACATAAGACTAGCACACCATCTCTTCATATCACCCTGCGCATGGAGCACCCACCCATATACATATATACACACACACATTCACACAAATATATATATATGTATATATTTATGTATATATCTTTGTATACACATATATGTATATACATGTATAAGTATATATACATGCATAATTTATGTATATATATTTATGTTATATTTATACAATATATATATATATATATATATATATATATATATACATATGTATATTTATACAGTATATACAGCTTTAGAAATTGGTCCATTGTGTCCATGGGGTGTGCAATCCTGTTCTTATACCTCAAAACTCATTCCAGATTCACGTTTGCATTACCGCGATTTTGGATACTTATGGTCCATGGGATATCTATTATTTTAATTGAGTCATGGGATATCAAAGTTAAGTGTTTGGCGGGGTTATCCCCGGCACCCCCTCTTAACGTGATGGAAGTGAATCAGAAAAAATTTGGCAAACTATTCTTGACCTTCATTTTCTCTACCTGATCAATCATTCTTCACAGTCTCTATGTCTCTGATTTCTCTCTCGTGACGATTCTCGTCTCCTCTCTCTCCCTCTCAGTCTCACTCCTGAGCCGGGCTTCTCTCTCTTAGCTCTCTGTCTCTCTCTCTCCCTCCTTGCCTCATTCTCTCTCTTTCTATCTGTTACTTTGTCTCTCTCTGACCCTGTCTCTCTGTCTTAGGATTCAGTCTTATACTCTCTGCCTCCCTTTCTCTCTCTTTTTTCTCTGTCTCTCTATCCCTCTCTCCTTCCCAGTCTTTCTCCCTCTCCTCTATCTGTTTCTCTGTCTCTGTCCCCCCCTCTCTCTCCCTTTGTTTTGTTCTGCTCCTCTTTATCTGTTTCTCTGTCTCAGGACTCAGTCATACTTTCTGCCTCCCTTTCTCTCTTTTTTTTCTCTGTCCCTCTCTCCCTACTTGTCACTTTCTCTCTCTTCCTCTATTCTTCTCTGTCTCTCTCTCTTTGTTTTGAGGCATAAGAATGGAACGATTGCACACCCTGTTGACACAATGGACCAGTTTCTAAAGTTATGTCCTCTCCTACACATTGCTGGGTCCATGAGCAGGCCAAACAATCAATGTTTTTGGGTAAAAAATTATACTCGTTTTATTGGGGGATTTTGATTTTTGTAGTCATCACTTTTAAATGGATGAGCAGAATACGATACAAAAAGTATTATGTAAATTGAGTGATCAGAAGCCGAGAAATTTCAGAGCAGAAATTGAGTGAATTTACACATAATAACACATTAACTGCAAAGTTGCTTCCTCATAAATATTTTTACTGTATACATACTGTACACAGCTGGCACAGATTTGAATGTTCTCAGTCATGACAGATTATCATTGACGTACTCCGATTACCTAGTGATTGCTTAGCAACCACTTTGGTTACCATAGCAATAAGCCCCTTGTTTGACAGTTTTGACATTAGATAATCTGGAAGGCAGGGAAACGAAACATTATGGACACATAATGCATTTAATTCTTGCTTTTGTATGCAACTCAGCTTGTACTAGGCTTACTCCAATTTATCTTGGCACTTGTAAAGGTGTATCCAAGGCCTTTCTTATCCAAGATTTTCTAGTTCTTAGCCTGTTGTAAACTATCCATTTTATGCTAAAAATACAAAAAATTGCAATTTTTGGATCTACTTTCTATCTGGTTCTGTTCTCAAGAGATTTGTATCCTCCAAAAGTGGTACCACCGTA
>NC_091558.1:12295042-12297542 GCF_042767895.1 Penaeus vannamei | reverse complement strand
GAGAAAGAGAGGGGGGAGGAGGGGGAGAGAGAGAGAGGGGGGGGGAGGGGGAGAGAAAGAGAAAGAGAGAGGGGGGGGGGAGAGAAGGAAAGAGAGAGAGGGGGAGGGAGAGAGAGAGAGAGAGGGGGAGGGGAGAAAGAGCGAGAGAGAGAGGGGGGGAGAGAAAGAGAGAGGGGGGGGGAGAAAGAGAGGAAAAGGGGGGAGAGAAAGAGAGAGGGGAGGGGAGAGAAAGAGAGAGGGGGGCAGAGAAAGAGAGAGGGGGGGATAGAAAGAGAAAGAGAGAGAGGGGGGGGGAAGAGAAAGAGAGGGGGAGAGAAAGAGAAAGATAGAGATGTATTTCAACTTACAGATAGACAGATGATGATGTAATGTTTTATAAACATGTATATGGTATTAAACACATGTCTAACACTGGGGATACTATTACTCTTATTTATAATAATGATATTGATATCTTTTAAATAATAAAATTAGTTTATTACAAGACACTATTTAAATATAAAAGAAAATTCTATCCTTCTGTAGTATCTGTATCCTTATGTGGTATTTTTTTGTTGTAATCTAATAGCACTAAACTCACAAATATTTCTAACCTGATAATTATCATTGTTACATAGAATTACTGTCATATATTGTATTATTTTTACTGCTTATGTTTTAATAGCACATTCATGTCAGAATTAACGCCATTAACTTATTACTGTTAGTACCATTTCACACATGTCGAGGGTTCTTGAATAAAAGTATTTTTCATGTATGTACTCTTTGATAACGTCTTATTTTTGTCTAACAGTACTTAAAATCAATATCCTAATGATTTCACATAATCATAATTCGTTCATTTGAAGATGTTTCAAAAGTAAAATTTCTAACCTCAGGGAAGGTATCTTAAATGATTACAGTTTATGTTCTTTGAGGTTACTCTTGCGTTCTCTTTATTGTCATTATTTACGATCAAGAGTGTTTGACAAGTTTAAATTGGCTGTTATAACTAATTTACATCCAAATTTGGATTTAAAAGTCTTTACAGTATCCAAACAATGAAATGAACAAAAATTAAATTAATCAAAGCAGTCTAACGACATTCGAAGGAAAATATTTAAAGAGATAAGTACGGTGTCGGTTAAGGACACACCTTGTACAATGGAAATTCATCGTGGTACCTGTCCAGGTGGTAATCAAAGGCAATTGTTTTATACTCTTATGGGCAAGACATGAACGCATCGGAGCTGTTTGTATATTCTCAAACCATAGTCCAAACCAGAAGCTAGAGACTGAAGAATATATATATATATATATATATATATATATATATATATATATATATATATATATATATATATATATATATATATATATATATATATATATGATTTCATTGGTAAGAGAATACGCATCTGGTATGTGAGAGTAATATACGGGTATCGTCCTTAATTGTTGATTATATGCGGCAATGGCTCATACGTGGAAACAGTAAGATAACACAGTATGCTGATTTCCCCAATCTACCCTTAAAGAATTTTTACTGCCACCATTCTACTCACATTAGAGGGATTCTCCACGGGATTCGTGACCGCTACCCGTCGGCCTTCGGAGTCATTTGCACTAACTACCAGTCCGAGGTTGTCTGAGGGATTGTTGAGCCATTCTTGTAGGAGTTTATAGACGCCGATCTTCACCCAGTTCCCATCCCGGGCATCAACGTTTTCGGATACCGTTGTCACCTCCTGCGGAAAGGCTTATAATGAGGATCTGAAAATTAGCACATACTAATGCTATTTTTTATCTTACAGGTCTAATGCAGATGATTTTAAAGATTTATGTAATTCAGGTTTTGATGTCAGCTTGTAATTTTGTAACTGATTTAAGAACCACTGGTAATGATTGTTTACTTTTGATCCGTCTTATTTTTTCCTGGGTTGTCAAATTTCCTGCGACACTGAATTTCCAGGTTCTGGTTTGTTAAATACTGGTTCCCAATTTTTTTGCGGGTTCGTTTGTTTTATTTTTTTAAATTGACAGTTACAGGTTTCCATTTCGCATTAACTTCCACAAAAGTTTTTGATCCCAAACCCTTATCAAGACGTGCACTATGTGTATACCATTGATACCATATTAAAGCAGTGCGTCTATGAACACTCAGTAGATTATGTTTGCATATGTTCGTACCCTGAGTTTTGTGTGTAATTATTTCAGTACGTGATTGGCTGATGTTATAAATATTGTGTAGCCTTTCATCACACAACTTTATTTACAGTGACTTGATCAATGGCAATTTAAAGGGGGATAATTTCCATGTAAGGGGTATCATTAAGCGATATATATTTTTTGTGATACACACTAGAATGATGTATAAGGGTTGTGGAGTTCAAGATCGTCCGTTGGGATATGATAATAACCCCTGAAGAGGGTCATTTCAAGGTAAATGATATATGACCTGCCTGGGTACAGGTCCATTCGACCTGGCATTATCAAGAGTAGGAGATAAACCACAGATACC
>NC_091558.1:12285042-12290042 GCF_042767895.1 Penaeus vannamei | reverse complement strand
TGTGTGTGCGTGTATCAGTCTGTCTATCTATATACATGTATATTATATATATGAATATTTCCATTTATTTATTTATTTACACTTGATACATCCGCGCACGCACACACACACACACACACACACACACACACACACACACACACACACACACACACACACACACACACACACACACACACACACGCACACGCACGCACACACAAACATATATATGTGCGTGAATGTATGTTTGTATGTACGTATTTGTTATACATGTGTATGTATGTGTGCGTATGCGTTCGCGTGTGTGTGAATGTTTTACACACATCTGTATTATATATATATATATATATATATATATATATATATATATATATATATATATATATATTATATTTGTATATATGTATATTTGTACTATATATCTATATCTCTATATATGCATATATATACACATACACATGTATGCACATACAAATATGCATACAAACAATAATATTTGTATGTATTTATATATATATAAACATTAATGATTTTACAATTCCTTTGTTTTTTCATAAATGGTACACATACTATCAGCCCTCCCAGAGTCTAGGGTTTCGAATTCATACATTGATTCTACATGGCCAATTGTTTGCTTTTTACAAATAAATCCCCTATTTAAAATCCTCACTTGAAAATAATTTCTGGATAAAGATACAAGTAAAATATATCCATGTGTCACCATCTCTGCACATTACTATTTGATGTATTCGTTTTATGCATACAGCAACATTCTTCCTCACGTGAGATCATGTGTAAGAAATTATATGGACTCACGTGTAGTAATTTCATGTGCACTCAGGAAACTCTCGACAGGCAGTATGCGTTCAGTATTGGCATGAATGTATGAATGTCTAGTGTTGAACTTGAAAATGACGTCTGGTAGCAGCCCGCAGTTGACAAACAGACGATCAGTGTGCAGCAAGATCTGAAGCCTCGTGATTTTTTTCGCTTCTCGCTCAATTGGCAGTAAGTGATGATTCACAGACGAACTGTACAATGACCGGCGTCTGGGAATGTGTAGTGGAATTGCAGACAGACTTGTGTATCGGGTGGAAGCAGACTCCTAACGTATGACATTGATTTTGATTTCTGAGAGTAATGTCTTCACTTGAGGGATAATGCGGCGGATCCACCTGGCCAGACGAGGTATAGGTGCGTCCAGGCGCCGATACCAACCTCTGTCCAGACGGTCGTAATTTCTGAGTGACGGCGTCGATATGAACACGACGTGGAACGCTTGTGAGCTGTGTTGGCGGCTAAATGTCCTGCCGGACCCGTCATAAGCCTTCATAACGTCGGAGCAAATAGTCCAATATGTTATGGCACCGCCACTTTATGCTCGTTACTGAAGTGAGCTATCATCACTCATTGTTAATTATCGGTCTCCGTGGAGGGCTGAGTTGAAGCATAACGATCGTAAGTGAAACAACATAAGTCTTCAATATTTATTAGCTTCGTGCAAGGAAAGAACGCCTGGCTGGAGCTACCGGGTACACAGTGTAGTCTTCACATTCCATGATAGTGACTCGTCTACCAAGATGTGTGACAGCACATGTCTGCTCTCCGCCATCACAGCTCTATTCTTAGCTAGTCTTGGAAGGGACATTCAACCCAACCGCAACGCCTCCCCCCTCCCCCCACACCCCCGCATCCACCTTTAAAACATACCCTTATCTCCACACCTACACATGTCGGCAGAAGTCCATATTTAATTAAGATGCTTTCATTTCTGGTTGCCTTCCATAACATGGTATATATCTACACATTTAGTATTTATCTATACTAACACAAATATCCAGTACGATTTCTTATCTTACATGCCTGTCAACACATGTATAATGCTGTGTATGTTTAAATATATCGCATTTCATATCTGCGAACGGCAAGAATTAGTTTATTCATGTCTTCCATTAGCCTTGTTTCAGAGGTCGCTGTCTGGTGCACATTATCCTAAAGAGTACTAGCTACTATTAATTCTGGATAATGAAAAGTCCTAACGCTTAAGAAAGAAGAAAGAAACGTGCTACAATGTTCTCTAATTTACTGGTCAACAGTTCAGTTTATAAAATATTTTGCATGATACTTGTCTAAGGTAATAAATAGTTTTAGTTTAAAACAACTGACTTCATTCTCTCTCTCTCTATGTATGTGTGCATATATATATATATATATATATATATATATATATATATATATATATATATATATATTTATATATATACATACATATATAAATACACACACACACACACACACACACACACACACACACACACACACACACACACACACACACACACACACACATACACACACACACACACACACACATATATACATACATACATATATACATACATATATACATACATATATACATAAATACACACACACACACACACACTATATATATATATATATATATATATATATATATATATATATATATATATATATATATATATATATATATATAATAGACTCATTTATAAAGCGGGAGAAAGGGATGGGGTGGAGATACGGATACAGAAATATACTGAGAGTGCTCACTTACCGTATTCAGGAATATCTAAGTCAAGTTTTAGCAAGGGCAACGAAAAGATCTTGTTAACAGATATAAAAAATGACGTCAGACACAAGACAGGGGGATGGAACAACGTTGATATGCCATCTATTAACAAAACAATGTCTGATAAAAGATGTCCCAGGCACTTGGCTTAACAGCTGACTTGGCCTGTTTTACTGTAAAGTAGGGCAGTGCTATCTGTTCTGTCATCCATCCTTTCCTCCTCCACGTTTATTGCCTTAAACCAACTCTATATTTACATGCGTTTCCTATGCACTGTCATTTCTTTTCTCTGTCTAGTTACGAACAATTAGTTGTACCCTGTTGCCATAGTGAACACTGGCAAAGTAGCACTACCCATGTTCTCGTTGGCATTACATAATTGCGCCGAATATTTTTCTTGTCCAAGATGATTCATGTCGAATTAATCTTTTGCAATATAGTCAAGTTCGTTATACTGTGTTGTTAAAATATAATGCTAGAGTATATGCAACCCTTAAATCGAATTACTAAATTTTGTAAAGAAAGGGTAATTATAAAGCAACAATAGCATTACTTTTGTTATCAACATCACTACAAAGAAATGCAAGAGCGGTCTGAAATCTTCCCCTCTCCGCACGTGTTGAACAGCCCCGCTCGAGAGGCTACTAGGGAGAGTGACTGTGCTTTCCGACAAGCAGCGCTCCTAGCTAAAGACCTCTCCCAAGTTATAAATCAAACAAAGTTACTGCGATTTTTCTCTCACCCAGTTCAAAGCACACGCACGTACGCACACGCATGTATATATAAATGTAGGTATAAGTACATATACATGTATATATATACACACATACACATAAAACATATATTGGCATAGTAACAGCACACACGCACACACGCACGCACGCACGCACGCACACACACACACACGCACACACACACACACACACACACACACACACACACACACACACACACACACACACACACACACACACACGCACGAGCGTGCTCCCACACACATATATACACACATATAAAGCGAGAGACACGATACGTATGGTCAAATGTACTTCTTCAGTGATGTTCTGAGTAACTCAAGAGAGAGCGAACGAAAAACTGTGAAGCTCAGTGTATGCGCAACATTCCACCTGTTTTTCTCTTTCATTCCCAACTCGCTGGCCGTGTTGTGTTCGTGTTGATGATGGTGGTAGCCACGTAGCAACAACAGCTCAGCCTCTCTACCCCTGTAGTTCTTGCCTGTGGGCTCGGCCTAAGCGAAGGCCCGCGTGACAACTGGAATTCTTCCCGCAGTCGTGTGTCACGCTCATACCCCCACCTCGGTCAACACCCTTAGAACCAGTTGCGGGTGTTGCTTTAAACCGGACTTCATTAGTACTAAAAGATTAACAAGGGGAGAAACCTGTTATGAAGGAGGGGACTAACAAAGCCGGCTGGATCTCCATCACTACACGAACTAAAGGACAACTTAGCTGAGACCGAACTAATCAGCAACCTCGTGAGGAATACAAGTATGGTCAGTATTTCCTCTTTGGAGCTGGCAACAGTAAAGGATTAAATAAAATAATTTCAAAGTAAGTATATTTGGTAAGTCTTGCATGTAAAATTTCGCACAATAATTAAGTGTATTTGCTCTTCGTGCATAAACGCCATTTCTTTTTATAGTTCTGTCACCCTCGCAACATTACAGGCCTCGGTTTTACTACTTCCTTTATTGTTCACTCTTCACTCACTTTCTTTGGCTTTTTCCTTCCCATGCAGCATATTTAGTTTCTAGTAATGCTAATTTGGGTTTTCCTTTAGTTCCACGATTAACTTCTCCTAGGAAATATTTCATGAAATTATTTTGATACCAGTTTAACTTCCAAGGTCTTATTTTATCATCGATTTATGGCTCTAACCTACTTCGACTAATTTTGTATTTTACCGACTTTCGACTGCCAAACATTTGTTCCCTTTGGGCAATTACTGATTTTTTGTGTCAACAGAAAAATGTTAAAAGAAATCTTGACATGACCGACTTCTCCCTAGACACCAAGAAGACGACGAAGACTAAATCCCTGACCCAACAAATTATGCCTTAAAATAGATCCATTGAGACTCTAAGTGGAGGCAAGTAGCGGCACCTTATAGGGCTAACAGGCCCCAGACGTCGACACTTACTCCATAAGGTCACAACTACGGCAGAGAGAAGGAAAATTATAGTAATAATAAAATGAAAACTCATCTCGTAATTACAAGATCTTGCAATCCTAATCGAAGTAATGTATATACTGGCAATATATACAGAATCCACAAGAACCTGAGTTTGTCAAAAACCCATCTAAATAGCAGTATCTAGAAAATGTGGCACATTAGTATCAAGGGAGTAGATGTCAAATAGTACCGGTTTTTAGCAGAGAGGGTAGTT
>NC_091558.1:12264412-12269542 GCF_042767895.1 Penaeus vannamei | reverse complement strand
CCTGTGTTGCATCACTGATAACTAAGAATAGTCAGATGATAAGCAGAAATCATCTAGATGATTGATTTTACTGTCGTGTTTCTTACTATACACCAGTATTTTCTGCAACCCCTGTATCGATTACGCAGTGAATTAGATAGTAAAGTAAAATGATTCAGGACAAATCGATAAGCACATAAAGCTGAGTGAGCTTATATGAAATGCACAAATCGATCGTTGCTCAAGTTAGAAACTTGCACAGTGTGAGTATCTTCATAGTGAACTTTATAAAAGCGATGCAGTTTTGCGGTCATTTGCTAAATGAAACAAAAACTAGCAGAAAAAAAGAAAATATAAAATGTGAAATGAAGTATATAAGCCGGAAGCATGGTCACATGATCGGCTACCACTGCCATACACTCGAATTAATACATTTTCTTTCCTTTCGGTGCGGGATTTGGCAGTACTTTGGCAGACGTTTTCTAATTTTAAAGAATTATCAAAACAGTTGTGGGCTGTTGATAATAAAATGTTCTCTAAACTTTCGCAAATGAATCGGGATAAGGATGGTACAGGTAAAATGTAGAACAAAGGTGGTGTTGGGAAGGGTAAAATAATAACATAATTCCAGTGTATGTTCAGATGCAGCAGCACATTTAATCACTACTGGATAGTGCCTAGTTACCTGATTGTGAAGTGTAGTTGTTACCTGGTTCTACTGGAGAAAAGATCTTCTCGGTTTTGACTTCCGGTTCGTCATCATTGTAGGGTGGTTCTTGCATAAAAGCTTGTTGCGGTTCTGTTGTATTCATGGATTCGATAATGCCTTGGATGTTGGGATTTTGAGATATCACTACACCGGTCATGTTAGGAGGTGTTAGCAGGCCCGTGGCTCTAAGAACACGATCTTTTATCTGCTCTATTCTAAGGTTCTTCCGAATTTCCAACTGATCGCAACAGTACGGCGGCGACGGCGCCGGAAGACGATGATGGTGACGGAGGTGAGCCTCATGGTAGGTCTGCTCTGCTGCCTCTGTTTCATTAGGGTATTCAGCTTCCCTTTCCATCTCAGAGTCTCTATTTTTCCTATTCCCCTTTCCCGAATGTCTCGCTTTGCCAGGTCTCTTCCGCTCTGCCTCCGCCACCGTCGCCAGCAGGAGCACCGACGCGAGTATGAGGTACCGTACCCACTGCATGTCTGTCTGCTTCGGTCACCGCGTCACCCACTTCACGCACGCCACTACCGATAACCCCGATTCAAGATTGACAAGCGCTTTTATACATAATGTTCTGGGAGTTAATCGCTAGCAGTGAAAGGGGGCGTGTCTTGTTGATACTCGAACCAATTAACTTTTCCAAGAGAGTAAACTCCTCGTGCTATTGGCTGTTGAGGTACTTGAAGGAAGGCCCCGAGCCACTCAGACGCCGTCGTGTTCCCTGTGGGCGTGGTTACGGGGTGTCGCTTTTGGTAAGGTTGCTACCTGCCCATGGGGAATCATCACATAAAAGGTATGCTTCCCTATTTACCATAGAACTTATCTTTTTTCGTTCTGTAAGACAGGGAAAATGGTTTCACAGTAGAGAAAAAAATCGTTCTTGTCGTTCATCTGATGCACGTTCATCCTTACACACGCACATGCTTTCGATCTTTTGACGGTTACCTCGGCCTTACCACGTGGTCCTCCCTCTTCTGTCTCAGACGAATTAATTTGAAATAGTTTCGATCCCTTTAGTTTACGTTAACGCTGCTATTTTTAGAAGTGCGACCTTTTTGTGAATTGGGGTTGGACGTCGGTGGTTTTGTTGTTGGTGACTGGTGGTAGTGACAGGGGCAGAGTGGTGAGTATTGCAGTTTCCTTATCGTGACTACAATTCTTTGTAACGTGGTGACTGAGGGAAGACTGTTCGAGCTAGTGGCTTAGTTTATTTGTCCTGATGGAACATACAGCACAGAGAAAGTATCTATCACGCGGTGATTATTGACAACTATCTGTTAACTATCTAGCATCAGACTCATAAAAGTCAGCTCAATTATGTATATCTATATATATATATATGTGTGTGTGTGAGTGTCTGTGTGTGTTTGTAGGTAGGTATTTGAATATACGTCTATATATATATACATATATTTTACATATAAATATTTATATAATACGCACATTCACGGACATATATATGCATGTATATATATTTCTGTGTATGTACGTATGTGTATGTATGTATGTATATATGTTCACACACACACGCACACAAATACACATTTTTTGTGTGCGTATGTATGTATGTGTATATATGTTTATTCATACATGTAAAGATGTTTATTTTATATGTATATGTTTAGATTATATATATATATATATTTATATATATACATACATACATACATACATACATACATACATACATACATACATACATACATACATACATACATATATATATATATATATTTTTTATAACTAATTATCTATCTGTACATATATTTTCCATCTATATATATGCACACACACACACACACACACACACACACACACACACACACACACACACACACACACACACACACACACACACACACACACACACACACACACATCGATATGAGAGATTCACACTATTTTTTCTTCATGTTTGTTATTCTTTGTAAAGATACTTCACATACTGTCACAGTTAAGTACCCTTAGTTCATAATTATTATATGAAGATGGTAAAAACTGTAGAATCCTAATTTAAGATTTGTTAATATCCAAAAACTTTTAGTTATGTCTCTGATAATGATGGTTTTACTAATGGATGCATGTATTATACATTGATGTTGATCAATAATAAGGCAGCATAAGACACTAGAAAAATATAGTAGTTAGTTTTATAGTCTAATGACAATCTGCCGCTATTATTCCTTTTTCTTAGCCTTAGTAAGTAATGAAAACAGTTTTCTTATACATTGAATGTTTTATGATGTTACGTCTAAAATTTGCAAGGAAAACAAGGGATACATGGCGGGAAAGAAAAACAAGCAAATGAAAACGGGATAGCGCTTAAAAAATAAGAGAGTGAGGGTAGGAGGGTGAGGGGGCGGGGCGAAGTACGCGAAGGGTGGGGGAGGGTGTGATAGGAGGAGGGGTGAGGGGGTAGTGGGGGGGCAAGGAGGGACATAAGAGGTCTCACGAAGCAGCTTCAGCAGAGAGCTGGCAGGAGCGGGAGAGAGAGGGTGCGCTGTGGACCTACTGCAGGTCATACCGAACACGCACCTTCTGGCATTAGATGCATCACACTTGCATCATATTTTACACATGTTACCTTTTTTTTTTTTGTAATATTACGATACCTACGTTGCGTATACAGACGTCAGTATATATGCAAGCCTTACATATTTTAGAGAAGAGAGACTTAACAATTTATAGTTGCCAAGGTTTACACATCTGAATACGGTACATACCTCTGATCCACACACCACCTTGGGTACGTCTAGTGTACGGTATTGGACAATTATTGAACATGTCTAAGGAAAAGTGCCAGTCTGATACTAATACTTTTTACTTTTATTGAGTTTACACAGCCATTACTTTTAAAACGTGATAGCAACACCGCGCAGGACAGTGCCTAATCACCATTGATATAATAAGCGTCATAATACGTACCAACACCCATACGAACAGCGCATACAGACGCCACAAATAATGAATGCAATATTTTCTCAGAATTAAATATCTGGATACCGGCTTAGAACGTATATCACGTTCACGCTCGAGCGCATCTTTAATGTTAAGTATTTCAGGATATTTAAACAGCTAAATAATATTACGATGGACGTTCAAATGCAAATGTTATTACTACCAAACAGTTTGATCTTTGTACAAACTTTCCGACGTCTTATGAATAGTATTGCACTGTAATATGTTCTTGTTATTTGTACTGGAACTGTGAAGCAGTGATATACACCATGTTTATCTAAAAGCAATATAATGAGCCAGAGTATGGCATATCAATATTATACCACTAGTCGCATACATACGAGTATATACAGGATAAGATGTTACAGCATGCCAGAGCACCACATAGAAATCTACCCTGTATACATTATCGCCACGTGAAACAAAGTGCTTCAGTTTCGTGAAATATGGAACTTTATGACAGACTATAAGTGATACTGCTTAATTTCTAGATTTTACTATGGTATATATGACATTTTGTAATTCTTTCTTAAAAGAATAGATCCATAAATGTTTATTTACAATATGCATTCGACACAACTAATCGTCTACAAGCTTATGCTTTATTTTTTTTTTATTATTTTTTTCAGTTCTTCTCATTGCATTTACCATTCTTATTAACATTTTCACTATCGTCATTACCACGGCCTTCATCATTAATTTTATTGCCAATACAATTTGTCATTTTTTAAAAATACTATTGACTTTTTGTTTCTGTTATATTTGTTACTACTACGAACAGTGATTTGCCGTACCGAGAGTTATTACTCCTACTGTTCATGAAAATTGTTAACGTCATTTCAATTATGGTTTTCTGTGTACGTGCTATTGGTATCTGATGGTGTCGCTGGCATGATTAAATAAATAAAATTATTTGATTTGATTAAAAATGCACCCCTAAAACTTTATCAATAAAGTAAACTACAGATGTTTATTTCAAAATATATTGTACGGGTCAAGTAATTTAATATTACTATTTTATTTTATTTTATTATTCAATCTACTGATATTATGAAGAATATCTATTATCAGTTTTACTTTTCCTCACAAAAAACTAGTAATTTTGATAACAGTAGAAATGAAACACTATCACTCTATTGCTGTACTCGAAAATTAACAGAACGTATATGCCACACACACACACACACACACACACACACACACACACACACACACACACACACACACACACACACACACACACACACACACACACACACACACACGTATACTTCTATTTTTTCATATGCATATGTTTATATCTATATACATATATACATATGTGCATATGCTTATGCATATAGACATACTCATAACCATACACAAGCATATACATACATATATATACATACATATGTATATATACATGCATATATATATTTTTATGTATGTATGTACATGCGTATATATATACACATACATACATGTAAACGCGCAT
>NC_091558.1:12174412-12179412 GCF_042767895.1 Penaeus vannamei | reverse complement strand
TCAAACATAGGTAGGAGCATACATAGCACTAAGAGACATGAAGCCAAATGCTAGCTTCAGTCTCAATACCATTATACACTCATGGAGTGGAGTAACCTCTACTATTGAGGGCTTGAGTCTGCTGGAGATGGCTATGCTACTCCTTGAAGATCGTGACCATTACTGCAGCCTGACCAGTAATAGATGTAGTCCCCTACTCAAATTGTGCACTGCCAGGGCATCCCACCTCCGAAAGAGCAGCCACAGTTCTCAACTCTCAGCCGTCCCATTCTCTCGACAATAATGGCAACCGATCATCCTGTCGCAAAGAATGGACATTCCAATCCCCCAACCTGATGCCTCTCCTGAGGTTTAGGCTCAGGCAGTCACTCCAGGTGGACGCCACCTCTGCCCCATATAAAGGGCGGCGGCAGGCTATGGGCCCCAACATCCACTTGTGGGGTTCACTTGGGCTTTGCCCCATAGGCTTCACTCTGGGTTGGCGCCTGCCACAACGCAGTCAGGATGAGTACTTCCTGTTCCAATCCTATGCCCCAGCCCAACGGGGCCCACAACTTTCCTCACTTGCTGGGTGGGAAGGGCATTTCCCCTCCCCTAGCATTTCCAATTATACCGGACGTTACCGAAGGGATTTATCTGGAGGAATAAGGAATGGCAAGGCCCACTTCCCCCAAGCCTCCCATTAACCCCAGGGGGCTTAGGGTTAGGAGTTAGTACAAAGCCAGGACAAGTACACACTCTACTGGGCCATGACCCTGTACCTCAGGGGCCCCTGCTGCTCTGAGATCCCCCATGGTTTAGCCTGGGACTGCAGAGTACCCAGTTTCCATGGGAGGCCACGAGGAAGCACTGCTATGAATTGGCAAGGGTGTCTTATGCAGAGCTGCTCCCATTTCACACAAGGCCAGCCAGCGGTGGCAGCTGTAAGCGAGAAGGCATGCTAGCACATAGCACTACCTAGGCTACTGCATCATCACTTCACATCACCATAGGCGTGAAGCACCCACCTATGTGTGTATGTATATACTTATTCATGTATATATATAATATATGTATATATAAATATATATCCACACATATTTTTATATAAGAGGGACAGATATAACTGCAGAAATTAACAGACATGAAAATTCTGCGGAATTATGTATAAACATTTGAAGCTGTTTTGTTTTTTTTAATTATTATTTTTTTATCTGTGTGCACTTTGATAAAGAATGATGCCGATATTGCAAGTCAGTGATAATATAAGTAACATATTTTTTCTTGCAGCAGACAGTATTTTCAGATTAATTAATTACTGTCAGAAGACAGTACTCAATGCCTTTAATATTACCTTTAAGCTTTGTGAATATATTGTAAATATACATTTTGGAAGAGGCTATGTTTATTTAAGACTTCTAGCAATTTAACATTCCATGAATGTGGCTACTCTCTGGGATCGAAACTTTTCCGGACAGTTTTGCTTTTAGAAACCCCTGTTCCATGAATTTCTTTTGCATTAGTTTCCGGAAATTGTAGCTTTTCTGCCAGGCTCTAACGTTTCTTGAAATAGTTTTCCGCAATTTTACTTGTGACCACACTGGTACACTAGTTGGCATGTAGACTGGTTATTATGTCTATCTCATTTGTTTCTACCTCAGTTGTATTTAGTTCCGCTATGGGGTCTTGCTTAATCTCTAAATCTTTTGTAATAATTCCTTTGTTAATATTGCTTCCCCCTCATTTTTCCATTTCCCCTATTATAGTCTTTAGCGTGTGTGTGTGTGTGTGTGTATTGTGTGTATATCTATCTATCTATCTATCTATATATATATATATATATATATATGTACACTATAAAACACACACATACACACATATGAATATACAAGTCTCACGGTGTGTCAAAAAAGTTCCAGGACTGATGTCACTAAAGATTTATTGCGAACCCAAACCTCACACTAACAGTTTTCCCCTTACAAGTAATCCCTCTGGAGACTAATGCACTTTCTCATCCCTCTGTTACACACTTGTATGCACTTCTGGGAGGAATCTTCATGTCACGGCCTTTTTGATGTCATCCACGTCTTCAAAACAGGACCCCTTGATGACCCCCTAGAACTTGTGGAAGAGGAAAAAATCACATGGAGCCAGGTCGGGAGTAGGGAGGTTGTTCCAGCACAGTGATGCTCTTCTCGCTCAGAAACTGTTGGATGCTCAGGGTATTGTGAGCAAGCGTGTTGTCATAGTGTAGCAGCCACACGTTGTCCTGCCACAACTCTCCCTTCTTCTCACGAAGCAAGCACTGCAGTATCTCTTTGTAGATATGTCGGTTGATCGTCTGTCCCTGTGGCAAGAATTCGTAGTTGATAATCTCCCTCACATCTTGTGTGACTTCAGTCCTGGGACTTTTCTGTCACACCATATATATATATATATATATATATATATATATATATGTATGTATGTATGTATGTATGTATGTATGTATGTATTTACTCGCAGTGGACGATCCCCCTTACATCTTGTGTGACATCAGTCCTGGAACTTTTCTGACACACCTCATACACACACACACACACACACACACACACACACACACACACACACACACACATATATATATATATATATATATATATATATATATATATATATATATATATATGCTATAAGGCCTAAGAATTCAGTTGCACTTTCTTGCCTTAGCTTTATATCTGTTCATGTTTCTTAATCCTTTTTATGGAAACCTTTGCTAAATGAGTCCAGGGAGTGACCCTTCTAGAATTGGTTCCCTATAAAAATTAACTAAACATACAATATCCCTATTACTACTATAGGTAGTCGCAAAATGTGTAATTGCTTTGTAATGAATGGCCATTATAAAACCCTAAACAAATATGTCAAATAATACACTTCAACTGCTGTAAAAGGTTTCAATATTTAAATATGTTAAGGTACATTTTTACAAGATACATCTTGCATTATCCATATTCTGCTGACCCTGATATCACATGTAGCGTCTCTCAGATTTTTTTTTTTTTTTTCGAAAGTTTCTTTTGCCTTCTGCTTTTAGCTATGTATGTGTGCATGGATGAATGTATACATGCATCATCACTTTATGAAAGTTTAGTAAAATTCGAAACGCAAATTTCTAATGCACCTTTGATATGATGCAATTACATACCCTGCATGGAGTTTTATGCATGTAAGTCCAGTATTTCTCTGACAACAGCGAGCGCCTGAGACGAAAACTCTGCTCATTAACATGGCTTAGCCACCAGTACCAGACAGACATTACGTCATTAATGCAGTATTAGTGAGTGAGAGAGAGGGGTTAAAGGTCATATGCCCCCATTTTAGGCTAAGTGTGAGTTCTCATTACTATTTTATTATTATTATTATTATTATTTTTACTCATTCCTTTTTCGCTGAAATGTCATGAAAAAGATCCACGTGCATATGAGTAACCAAGCATAAACAATGTGAGAACACATACACACTTACTTAGATCTTGTATATGGGCGGCAAATATGTCAGTTACACATGCGTACTGATTATAATCCTTTCACATCATGCAACTATGAGTCATTTTTTAGGGTAAATTTTCCTAAAAATTGGAAATACATTAGTATGTGATAATAGATATATTGTTTAGGAAATTTACAAAATTTGATGTTCCCATTATTTTGAGAGAATAAAAACACTTGTAATGCATTCATTTCCCTTTCATTTGTAAACCTTTAGTGGCTCTATGCATAACATATCTATATGTCATGTTTCAGAAAGCGATGCTGATATTTAGTTTGTCAAGCACATCTCTCAGTCGGTATATCTTATTAAAGACAAGAAACTAAGGTATTTAACCACATATATTATTTTGCTTTCTTAAGGAAATACATTGTATAGAAGCAGACAAGAAAACTTGACCAAGATTATGTAACTAAAGCTAGTTATCTTACACGCTTCTTAGAATATATTGAGTATTAATACTGAAATTTGTCTACCAAGCGAATTTGCCACTGTTCTATTCACCAGCTAGAAATATCCCACAAGAAGAATTTCGACGATATTGTACTATTTGAATATTTGGGGTTTTAGGTTTTAACCTAGCCGAGGGGGTGTGGCAAGTTGGGCCCTTTCACGTACATAGAATAAGGGTGAATTTCTATTGAAATCCTGTATTACCAAAATCTGAATGTGTTGGTCTGAGAGGATGGAAAACCGTTGGGAATTCGCACATAGGCTCGGTAGTCAAATGAACAAGAAGAAGAGCTATATTAGATTCACATATAGAATTCTGTCTGTCCTATATGTGTGTTGTATCAGCACAAATTTCTCTTGTCTTATCTATATTAAAGAATATTGCCTTTTTCAGTGAATATCATTCCCATTAATGTATTTCAGAGAAGCCAGAGTTTCAGGTTTGTCAATCCATGTGTATGGCTCAATATAGCAAATGAATTGATCGTGGTTTAACTTTAAATCATCTGTGCATGTATTTACTCTTGCATTTTTCTTCTCTGTAAACCAACCCACTGATGTTTACCATAGCAGTTCACTAGATTCATTCTAGTTTTACCATTTCACCTTTGTTATTGTTAGTACAAAAAGCAACTCTCCTCTAAGTAAATGTTTTAGTAAAACATACTGTTTTGCTTCACAATCTCTGTGCAAGCTATCTACTGGTATACTTTATGCCTAACACAAGACCTCGTCCATAGCTATTCTGATTGTTAGTATCAACCAACTTTATCCCTGGAACAAATATCTTTATTCTTCGCTCAGAGATTATTTCCATTTTAGTAAACAGGTTTCCATTATAATCCAAATTTAACCAACCCAAGTGGCTAAATCTGAAACAAGCGACTAAAAGGACTTGCTGAAAACAGATTACAACTGACTACTCGGCATCCACACCTGAAAAACAACTGAAAAAGGTCAATAACTCCAAAATATTGAAGTACCTTGGATACCTTGAGTCCCAGTCTCCTGATGACGGTGCAATACCTGAAAAAGAT
>NC_091558.1:12166912-12169412 GCF_042767895.1 Penaeus vannamei | reverse complement strand
TCTTTTTCTCCCCACCCCCTCTCTCATTCTACATTATTCTTTTCCGCACCTGTTCCCTCGTTCACTCAATCCCCTTCCCTTGTTGCTACCTCTCACTCTACTTCCTTCTTTCTACTACCCCCCTTCTCCCTCTCTCTCTCTCTCCTCTCCCCTCCCCTCCACTCTCTTTACCTATCTTTCTTTCTCTCTCCCCTGTCCCCTCATCTCTCTCTCTCTCCTTCTTCCCACTCCCTTACCCCCCCCTCTCTCTCTCTCATTCACTTGTATTTCTCTCTCTCACGCTCTCTCTTTTTTTCTCTCTCATTCCCCTTGTATATCTCTCTCTCTCTTTTTCTTTCTCATTCCCCTTGCATTTCTCTCATTGCACTCTATCCCCTTAATCATCCTCCCGCTCCCTTCCTCCACGGAGTCCCTTTGTTCGACTCGATCTCTCATTTTCTCTCTTCCTCTCTCCTTCTCTTCTTCCATGCCTCTCCATGCTATCTCCCCCCGCCTCCCCTCCTCCCTTCCCCTCGTCCTCTTTGTCCTTGTGTGTGCCTGCAATTATCATGTTCTGCCCTTCCTGTTCCTCGCTTTTATTCTGATCTTCCTTTCCTCTCACAGCCCTATTAACTCCCGCTCTTATCCACCACTCTTCTTCTACTTCCTCCTCCTCCTCCCTCTCTTCAATGGCTTTCCTTTGAACTCCTCCCTCATTCCCCTTCCCAGGCAGGCGCTGCCCTTCTAGTATTACGTCATGCAACTGACACTGAGCTCACTAAATATAGCTTCCTCTGGCAGCTGTAGCTAAACTATGTGCTTAAGAGAATGTTGACTAAGCCTACGCGTCACTGCATCATCCGATCACTAAGCCTTGCGAACATGTTCTGTTAACATTTCGTTTCACAGTGACCATTTTCGATAACACATTATCCCTTGGGGTGAGGGGAAGGGATGGCAGCGGCAGTGAAACTGTTTACTCCAAGTTCGTGATGGCAAAAGGGTGAATACACACATATACCTATCTACCCCCATTTTTAGTACTTTTGTGTGTATATATGTGCATATACAATTACACACACACGCGTGTGTGTATGTACATAGTCATATATGTATACACAAACACACACACACATACATACATACATACATACATACATATATATATATATATATATATATATATATATATATATATATATATATATATATATATACATTGTGTGTGTGTGTATGTGCGTGTATATATAAATTCCATTATAAACTCACTTATACGTCATCATGAATTTCATAGTAATAAATCCACACATGTTCATCAAACAAGTAGTTACCTTTCTTTACTTGATTTCTCCCGCGGTTTTTCCCCGTCAGCAAATCACTGCTGTTTCCTTATTCTCTATTTTTCATCGCCATGTTTGTCTGCTCCAGATATAATGCAGGACTAGTGATTTATTCAAAGCGGTAAAACTAGCAATTATTCAAGATTCTCATCGACCATTTTCAACCAACCACCCCTTCCTTACTTTGCCTAATAGGAACAACCTGGCTTGCCTGCGGTCTGTTCCCCATTTATTTTACCCATTACCTATCCATTCTCTAAAGGCCAATGCACTTTGGCTTTACCTACTATCCACTCTCCCCTCGTTTCACCTGCTGTCCCCTCCCCTCCTTTTCCTTTACTGTGCGACCCCCTCTTCCTTTGCTCTGTTCCCCTCCTAGCGAGTGCAGCAAGCTTGGCCATGTGATTATAATCATCCCTGCAGCTGTTTAGTTATTATGTAATTATATGCTGTGGACCTGCTGGCGTCAGGCTGTCCGGCGCTCCGGCCAACAGATGTGAGTCTAGGCTTTCCTGGCGTCTTCACGGCTATCTTGCTCCTGTGTGCGTGTTTTGTGTGTGAGTGAATGTGTTTGTGTGTATGTGTGTGTGTATCATAATGGAAGATGACGTAGCGTATTGCGATTTGGTGTTCTGTGGCAAATCGTTGCGTGGTGCGTTTTAAAGGCCTGATAATTTTACCTGGTAACTCACGGGAGACCACGTTCCCCTCTGAGCAAGGAGTACCACTTTCATATTCTCCCCCGTCACCCTTCTCCCTAATTGATGTACAGGGGGCTGAGTATAAAGAAAAAAGTTCTCGTTTGCCGTATTGTTCCGGTGACTTACGTTTTTTTTTTTTTTTTTTTTTTTGCTCGATATAATCTATAAAATGCAATTACGAATATATTGATTTTGTATTCATTTGTTTGCATATTTATTATCATTATTTTGCTAAGTGTTCTAGGACTCATAAAAATCTAAGTGATGAATACCTTATGAATATCGTATGGTAAAACAACATTGTTTATGGAATACCTTTGGCTATTAAATGAACAAAATATGTATAGAGAACTTTTGCATGCAGTGTATGTTTACGTCAGAGAAATAACAATATGATTTTGTGGGGGTAGAGGTAATCCTAATGTTGGCATATGTTCTGACCCGCTGAAATGATGTTTTGTAGAGTCGAAGTCTTGGGAG
>NC_091558.1:12149412-12151912 GCF_042767895.1 Penaeus vannamei | reverse complement strand
ATGACATACATGAAAGATATTACTGAAAATGAATTTCCCTTGTAAGCTTGTGAAAAAAATGTAAATACGTTTTGCTGCTGACGTCACTGTATCTCATAATCGGTACCTTGTGCATATTTTTACATAATTTACCCTTTAATCTCTTTCATCCGGGCTGAATCCATCCCTCTTTATTTCACTTGATTATTCTATTTTTCTTACATGAATATCTGTCTCTCTCTTGATTTTGTGTCTTTACTAGTCATATATTCATTCATTAAATATCATTATTCTAGAATTTCAAGAAAATTATTGGGTCTTGTTCTTGTTTTTTTTCACGTTCTCTTCGTTTTTTCTTTCTTGGTCAGCTTTAAGCCCATATTATATATATATATGTATATCTCTCTTTTATATATATATTTGTGTGTGTGTGTGTGTGTGTGTGTGTGTATGTGTGTGTGTGTGTGGATGTATGTACGTATGAATATGCACACTCGGAATGAAATACTGTCATTAAATTCCATATTTTTTCATTAGATCCTCTTTTATTATTTCTTCATGGTTATACTAAATACTCTATCTAGTGTTATTAAAACATTTAACACTTATATGCTGAGATTTTGAAATTAGAAAATGCAAAATGCCTACAACACGAGAGAAATAAATCGATGTAATTTCCATGATCTGTGCATGAAGGTTCACCACCACTTTTGCATTAAATCATAAATTTGATAGCTCCATAAGTGCATGTTAACCCTTTCATTTTATTATCATGGTGTTGAAAGGATGTTGAATAGAGACTGAAGAAAAAAAATATTCATTTATATATACATATCGTTTTTATATAGTTGTTGTACTATCTTGTATTCATAAATTAGTGAATCTGTGATCGTAAAATATCTATTTACTCCCACCTATATTACCTTGATTACGTCATCAACAGAAGCTCTCGGGACAAGGGAATCCAATGAGCGGTTGTGTCCCCCTTGCACGCACGTAGGCTTCTGCAGTAATCTCGAAAAACAATGGATCTCTATAGACTATAAGTAATCTATCAAATGCTTTGGACGTAGCGTGACGAATAGCGTTGCCCACGGGTATTATGATTAGGTTATTATATCTGATTACACCTACGCATATTGCAAATTAATGTGCTACGATACAAAGTGAATTACACCATACATTAGCACCGGAGGAAAATCGGCTGTACACAACTTCACTGCGGCGATTGGAGCTGGCTTTACTCCACCCACCGTCTGACACACCCCTGCCTACGTATTCACGCATGTTATTCTTCACATATTCCAGCCCCAGCCCAAAGTAAAACTTCAAAAAGGTTCTGGCTTAATGCTGTTTAGTTGAAGAGAAGGTAGGGTTTGCTCCACTCTCCCTCTGCCGTACCCTAAACCCTATCACCCTACTTGTATTTTTCCTCATTAACCCTTTGGTCCAACGTTTAGCTCCATAGAATCACAGGGTACTGAATGGATAAGTAACTAGCACACATTCATATAGATAAAGACGCAGCGAGGTTAATTTCTAATGATACACACACACACACACACACACACACACACACACACACACACACACATATATATATATATATATATATATATATATATATATATATATATATATATATATATATATATAATACTTTTCGGAAATTAAGCGAGTTTGCAATTTTATTTTTATCCTAATCATATATTACATGTGATTTTGAACTTTCAGTGCGTTACCCCGTAACTCAAAGTTCAAAATTACATTCCAAGTGACGACAGAGTTAAAGTGGTAATATACAAGCACATACACACGCACACTCACACAAACTTTACAACAATCCACTCACTTCCACACCCATTACCCTAATGTCATGTTTTTCCTCATGTTGAGTAATCCATGTAGCCTAAACTTGGCACATAAACAGGAATGTGTGTGTGTGTGTGTGTGTGTGTGTGTGTGTGTGTGTGTGTGTGTGTGTGTGTGTGTGTGTGTGTGTGTGTGTGTGCAGTATATACACAAACAAGAAATGCTTAATGATGGTATGAGGTTATAGTCTTTATCAGCTACTGTTTGGCCGTAATCTAAGACTTCCCAGTGCGATGAATGATGCTGCCCGTTTTAGAGTGGAAAAAATTGCTCAACACTTTAATGCCATGCATGCAACACGCAGAGTTTTTATTCAGGCAGAAATATCAAAGAAGATAAAGCGAGCCTTACGACACGATTAAACCTTTAGGAAGAAATTATGATCAGGATGAGTTAGTGTATAATATATAAAGAAAAATGTGACAGAGAGTGGGAAGATTCTGGTGCTGTAAGGCTGTAATAGAGAGATATGGTAATTCCATTTTACGGGTACATTTATCAACTGTAACTTGAGAAAAAATACCCAGGATGTGGGAAAACAGAAAGGTAGAGATCACAATGTTAGGGAAGAACACAGGAGCTAGAAACCACAGAGAAAGTATACCCAAAATTGGCAAAAGAATTATTTGCTTGAAAACTCTATCCAATA
>NC_091558.1:12129412-12131912 GCF_042767895.1 Penaeus vannamei | reverse complement strand
CAGTTAAGTCTACATTACGTATATGAAATCGTCCATGATGTGAGTCTACAAGTAACTAAGAAGAGAGCTTATTATTGGTGCCATTAACACCCAGTGAACGATCTTCGGCGTTCGTATGTATTCAGATTTAATATAAACGATCTTGTGTGGTATTGTACATAATAGAAAGAAAATTCGAGTGAATTTCTTGAGAAAAAAGAACCTGCATGGTAGCTTCCACAGTTTGAAAGCATGCATTTTAAAATTTTTCTTGTATATTCTATTATTCGTTTTAAAAGGGATTAAACAATAACAATGCAATAAGCGACGCATATCTTTTAGATGAAAGAATCAGATTTTGAAACATACCCTAGTTTCTTTTCTGCAGCGCGCAATACATCTAAAGAACAATAATAAACACATAATTGAAATTTAAGAGGAGACAGATAATTTTGCAGTTTTTAAACACTAACTTTAATGTCTAATTGGTCATGTTTTTCGATACATTTAGAGGGAAGCACCCTAGCGATACCGATAAATCCATACAGTAACTGAGTACCAAATGCAATACCGATACCAGAACAAAAGTATCGATTGATATGTATCGCCATCTCTCTCTCTCTCTTTCTATCTCTCTCTCTCTCTCTCTCTCTCTCTCTCTCTCTGTCTATATATATATATATATATATATATATATATATATATATATGTATGTATGTATGTATGTATGTATGGATGTATGTATACATATATTATGAGTGCGTTCGCATGCATGCATATTTTTCTTTACCTTGTATAGATGAATGCATGGTTATTTACATATATATGTGTGTGTGTGTGTTTTATATACAAAGTTACATATCGCAAATTTAAAATCTTAAACCTTCATCACCTAATACTTGCAAACCAGTCTAACTGGAAGAAGTAACAGCGCATACAAAAAACCGTACACATACCAAGTGTATCTTCACATCAAGAAGGATTCAAGGCTTTTAACTGAAGTTCATCAGAAAGACTCCAAGTGGTCTTGCGTTTACTAATTCAGTATTCTTCATCCGTTACAACACCTCTGTGCATTTCTTTTCTTGGTATCGGATACTTTATTTCAGGTTGCACTTATCCCCATTCCTCAAAATAAAAAGATATTAAGAGTTAAATGAAAATTCCTAATGCTGACACCCAAGGAGGTTTCCAGAGAGCAACCCATCACAATCGACCGGAAGAGGAGCAAGTGCATTAAGTCTTTTGTCATGAAACTATTGACATATCTCTAAAGGCAGGGATAGACACTAGAGATCCTTGATACATTATCTTGCTGTCTAGGAAGGGAAATGCTCTGATTTTTAGGAAAAAGAGGTAATGATATAGAACAAAAACTCCATTGGATTTGAGGGGCAATTATACAGTCAGAGGAGTCCCCAGGCCAAGGACTTCCTTCATGAAAAAATAACAATGATTATAAAATTGGCTTTATTAGAGAAAGACAGCGCCCCCCATCCATTTCAAGGCGGTATCCCCCCTCCCGTTTGAATACTTTGATAAATTGGTACCAGTGAAATAGTGAGAAAATTATAAGTGCTAATCTAGAATTTATAACCACAGATGGATCTATAATACAATCGAGAAGCAAAATATATAGGTAAGGTAAGAAGCATTAAATCAGAACTTTTCGTCAGCAGCTAACATATTTTTTTCCCGAAGAAATAGATTTATAGTTTATTTCAGTTCATTTATTTATTTCCCAAGTAATTTGATTCTTAGGTTAAGGGTACCTGAACTCGGAGTCCCCAGCCCCCACCACCCCACCCCCACCCCCAAGATATACTTGCATTATTTTAGCTTCTCATGGGAACCGTAAAGGCGCGATCTCGCGAGTGCTTTTTCAGCAACCCGTTTGTGATATGATCCGCCATTTGAAGTTACCCTGTGGCCGATTTTCCACCTTGCTGGTCACGGAGCCAACCGAAACATTGCCTGTTAGTTCGATTTCAGCTACAAACGAGGCATCTACGGTGGCCAGTGTCCTCGGAAATTATTTGTCCTCTGTAGAAATGAAGGCTCAACCTTTACCTAACAAAACATTTGGGTTCGTTTGTGGTTGCAGTGACGAAATAATGTTTATCATAATCTGCCGCGTGAACTCTGTTTGGAGGATGGATATAGGCTAACTCCTCTGAGGAACTTGGAAGACGCGCATGTGTAAACAAGGATGACGACACGTATACTTTCAAATGGCTCGAAAATATAAGGATTTAGAAGCCAATATCGATTTAATAATCATATTGATTGAAATACACATACTTACTATTATTTGTGTAGTTGACTATTCTTAACAGACTACAGACATTTGCCATGACCATTTCGCCGATTTCTAAACGACACCTATCGCCCGCTTCCACTTACGCCCAAGTGGTAGATCAAGCGAACTCGAAAGATGAGGAAAGTGGAAAAGTTGCAATTACCACAAGACTTACCTTTCAAAGAACGCTAATCTGACCTCCCCTTAGCGAAACCGTCAAAG
>NC_091558.1:12101912-12109412 GCF_042767895.1 Penaeus vannamei | reverse complement strand
CATTGCCTCGCCGTGTGTCGCCGAATATTAAGAGACTTGTTAATGAAGATGTGCATCAAATCTAACACAAATTAATGTGCTTTTGTTTGGAACAGCACTACTTAAAACAATTCATTATTTATTATTATTTCTGCGAGTCTGAAAGCTGTATGGTGGATGTAGCTTCCTACCGGCTCTCACACTTAGTGTCTTGGACGGCATTTGTGACCCAATATTTCCTTAAGTGAGCCATTAAAATTTCCCTTTTCAACATAAAATTTCCCTTTCTCATTTGGTGCTATCTTACAACGTTTACATCTTTAATAATGGTGATGACCGCATATTTTAATTATTCATAGTATCTTTGCAGCTATAAAACTACCTAATTAACAGCATACCAAAGCAGAGAGAACAAGAGAAATAAAAACTTTCAACTAACTTATGGTATTCGTGCATTGGAACTTCTGTTTAGTACATTTCTTCTGCCATGCTTCTAAAGTGGCATGGAAGAATCATGAAATTATAGCATGTAGCAGTATCAAATGTTGCCTTCGCATGGAGCAGACCTTTTAGGCTTGTTTCGTTTTTGCTAGTGGGGCAAGCTCATTAGTTTCAGTTTAAAGACCCACCCCCTTTTTTTTTTGTCCAGCTGCCAATGACATTCAGTACTCTCACTCTCTACTTCAGACACTCACTAACACTTTTTCCTCCCTCCTCTCTCTCTCTCTCTCTCTCTCTGGCCACTCTTCATTGTTTTTTTTTAACAGAGTTTACTATTGCAGTATCACCTCTTATAAGAATATAATTTCTTCTCTAACTTTCGCATTTTATCAGTTTTCCCCTAAATTTTGGTCAGTTTTGACATTTCTCCTTTTCCTTCCATGGGTCTATTTCCCGTCAAAAAGGAAATTTCCTTAAACCTGGCATCTTTGTCAGGACTGTCTTTAAACTGTCCTCATTGGGTGTCGACAACAGTAATGCGATTTTACAGTTATTTGCATTTGTACCATTTGCATCTCTTTGTAATGCAAATGGTGCTACACACCATTTCAGCTGATGCCACATAACTTATGAAATATATTATATATCTAATATTAAATAACCTTATGTACTAAAGATTCACAGCTATATTAATTTCAGTCAGTTATTACATTGGATCTTCGTTCTAGGGTCTTTTCAAATGTAAATAGTCTTGTTACGTATGACATCATTGCGAGTCATATACGAAATCACTTGGGACAATTTCTAGTCAGAACAAATTCTTCTATCTGTTTGAAGAACAGTTTTTAAATTTGTCAAAGATAATCCTATACCCTTTCGTAAATACCGCCCATGGAAATTTTGAGTTTTACATCCTCTCCACTGCCCTCATTATTAGTTTGGAAATGGTTTAGAAGAAAAGTTTTCAGAATGGAATGTTCTGTCGAAAGGCAAGGTTAGAAAGGGTATTCACGAAAGCTTATGAACTAAAATTTGTCTGTGACAGAAAAGAAGTCTTTGACTCTGAGATTTGGCTATGACTCCACGCAAAACTGCCTTTAACACTTTCAGTTAGGTCTGAAAGTGACCTCCACTTGTATGGGCTCTCTAAATTGTCCTTATGAGACGCCGACAACAGTAACTCGATTTTAGTTCTGGCGATAACTGCATTAGTAATGTTATGGAAATATTCATGTCGCTTTACTTATTGTCAATCATTGATTTAGCCGTTTCCTACGCTCTTTGTAAACTAACACAGTCATAACAAATGTAAAAGATGTCATGTGAACATATAATATATATTATATATATAATATAGCTATTCTATATATAGGATCTTTTAAAAAGTAAATATTATTTTTAACTGTACGTTACATTCAAAATATGGCTTAAAGCGAGTCGGAGAGGAAAACACAAAGGACAATCTATAGACTAAGTTATAGACAAATTAAGTTAATGTTGTGAGTTAATGAGTTAATATCCAGTTCGTCAAAGAAAATTCTATGACATTTCGTGAATAGCTTCCCAGGCTTCTATACAAACAAGGATGCCTATCCCTGAGCCAAGTAATAACGAGTGGCAGTATTCACGAAAGGTCATAGACTAAAATTTGTCTTTGGCTGAAAATGTCTTTGACTCCGAGATTTTGTCTATGTAATAACTATGTGTGTATTGATGTATGTTTGTATTTATTACGGTATTAAACATTTAAATTTTTAACAAAATTATATGTAACCCAACCTCATTAGTACTGTTTCACTAGATCTTATTGTTTAATATATCTGTTTTTCGTATTCAGCCACATTTTGTAGTTTGTTGCAAACAGCTACCACTTTTCCGTCTACTGTGACGAAAAGAGGTTGCTTTATGGTATCTTTCTTACAATTTAAAGGGCGATTACCATAGTGTAAGTCGTAAAGTTCGAAAACAGTTTATTATCTAATAATCTGTGCTACATTTCCAATGATTCATGCACAATTACTAGGAAACTACAAAGTTTATGTACTACTTATATAAACAACTGGTACTATCTAACTCATGCACAACCGTACTTTACCTACAGAATAAGAGATAGAAAATTTTAATAACGGCAGGATATGTTTTACATCTCAAATACATGGTGTCACTTCACACAATAAGAGGAATTAGTAGCAGATTCAGCATAACCTATTATCGTGTACCAAGATCAATCATAGATCTTGATACTTTTTGATATTTTTTTTATCATGAGTGATAAATGGATATATGATCATCTCTGCACGTGCTTGTAACTAGTTGGTACAGAAGATAGTTCCCTAAAACTCAAACAATATACTTTAATCAAAAGTTTGGTATGGAAACAGAGTTTGAAACTGAGTCTGAGCTCATTACACAGCTTCCCTTTGGTTCTCTGACAGAGGCAGAGCTGCAGGATCCCGAGTAGCGATGCCGTCTTTCTCGGTCTCATGAATTTCCTACAAAATTATCATAAGAGTCAGTTACACAGCAGTACAGAGAATAATTCGGTATACACAGAAGATATTTCTAAGAAAAGAACTGATCAAGTGTACTTTCGGAATTGGAATTTGAAGTTGTATATTTGCATTGAAAATATGCTTTATATATGAAAGACTGGGTATTGAAATACCAACCTGTAATTACTGTTTATCATTCACAAAAACATGTTTAGTATCTCTGATTCCTTCGTGAAATCTAACATGAACAAATTACCATTTCCTATTTTGAACAAGTAATCTACTTATTCACAATAAACAGAATGAAAATAGTTAAACTTCAAGACGCACCTGTTTGCTGAGGAGGAGATCTCGTTCCGGGAAGCTTGGCTCGTACACGCGCCTGCTGTCCATGCCTCCCGCCCCAGCCATGGCCAAGAACAGCAGGGAACTTATGCAGAACGGGAAGGTGAACACTGGCAGCTGGTTCTAATGTAAAAGAATCGTAAGATTAGTTAAAACATGATTAAATATGAACTGAATAAATAATAATAATGATGACAATAATAATAATAATAATAATGACACAAGTGAAGACAGGACCGCAAACTCTATATTGACACTGCGAACTAAAGGATAAGTTTACAGGAAACTGGACTAACCAGCGCGAAAGAGGGAACGAGCGCTGCATGGAGGAACGTAGTAAAGATGGAGTTGACGATGGCAAGGAGGAAGACTCTCGGCGAGGGAACCATGAAGATGGCGAGGCTTCCACCTGACAGGAACCCGTTGTAGCCCCAGCCACCAGCGTACACAGCGGCGTAAGGAGCCGATGACACCGCAAGAGCTGAAGTGGAACGAGTTAGCCTTGAACAAGATTCCCATCATTCATCTATTGGTCTAAAAGCCATTGAGCTAAACCGTTAAGAACAAAATCTTACAGAGACAATGAAGTAGAAATGCCGCTTTCCACTTTCCATATAAAACACAAAACTGTTTTCCTTGCTTATTAAAGCGAAAATACAGGTCTACAGCTAAAAGTTTCGGCTAAGTAAGTGTTTGCGTTCAGTGTTAATGTGTGATATAAAAGACATTAAAATGGGATAAGAGACAGAGGGGATGAAGACAGAAACAGAGAGACCTAGATATTCTAGGAGAGGTTAACAGATAATGCATAACTATAAGTTTTTAAAGTTCGTTTTCTGATTGTTATATTATTATAAGTTAACCGCAACTTTCCCATCAGAGAAAAGGCTTCTTTAATAAACGTTATTACAAGCATCTTTCTTGTATAGAGTTAGAGACAGAAACACACAGTTATTCTCACCTGTAAAGGAGGACGTGAGAGCGCCGAAGAAGGCGAAGACGGTAAGGATTGGCGAATACAAGAAGAGACCAATGAGCGTGAGCGAGGAGCACGCGATGCTCTCCACTGCGTAGGCTTGTCCAGCGGAGAGGAATGACCCAAGGAAGACCTGTCAAATCCCCGACAAATTAACTTGAGAAAATGTTCAATTCGTTACGACTGAAGTGGTTCCTCGAATCAAAGGGCGATATCGATTATTAAAAAAGAGAAATAAGAAATAATTTTATAAAATGAAACGATATATATATATATATATATATATATATATATATATATATTTTTTTTTTTTTTTTTTTTTTTTTTTTTTTTTTTTTTTTTTTTTTTTTTTTTTTTTAGATCAACACCTTAATCCTACATCAGACACTCACTTGCCCCCATTGGATGCTCTCTTCCTCGGCCACCTCCTGCGAAGTGGCTTCCGGTGCGACTCCCACAAGGCCGTGGCTTCGGAGGCAGATGAAGACGATGCAGGTGGCGATGTTGAAGGGGAGGGTGAAGGGCGGCAGCTTGGTCGGGGCCAGGATGGCGGCCAGGGCTGACAGCAGACACACGCTGCAAAGGAAAATGCGTTGTTTTTATTACTCGTTCCATGCACGAAGCCGAACAAAAAGGAATAATCTTTCAATGGAAATGTCCAATTCAAATATTTATACAATCTGTGCAGTCAGTCTCTCGTGTTCATCGTAGTCAGCATCACCATCATTATTACTGTTATTGTTATTATTTGTTGTAATTGTATTATCATTAATATAATTTATATTACTGCTGTTGCTTTTATTGTTATCATAATAAAAATATTATTATTAATATTATTGTTATTATTATCACTATTGCTATCATGTTATTTTCATTGTTATCATTGGAGTTTATTATAAATTGCTATTGCTATTATTATTATCATCCTTATCATTGTTGCTGTTGTCATTATTTTTAGAATTGATTTTCATATCCTTAGCATTATTATTATTATCACTGTTATTACATTTACTATCATTGTCCTTAATATTGTTATTATTATCATCATCATCATTATTGTTATCGTTATTGTGTTATTATCATTATTATATAATCACTTTTTTATTACCATCAATTATTACTAGTAGTTATTTCTACTACAACTGCAATAATAATACTATTATCATAGTTGTTGTTGTTATTGCTGTTATCTTTTTTATGTGCGTGCATGTGCGTGTGCGTTTGTGTGTATGTGTGTGTTTGTGAGTAAGTGAGTGACTGGGTGGAGTTAGTGAGTATATGCGTGTACATATATGTGTGTGTGTGTGTGTGTGTGTGTGTGTGTGTGTGTCTGTGTGTGTGTGTGTGTGTGTGTGTGTGTGTGTGTGTATGTGTGTGTTTGTGAGTAAGTGAGTGACTGGGTGGAGTTAGTGAGTATATGCGTGTACATATATATATATATGTGTGTGTGTGTGTGTGTGTGTGTGTGTGTGTGTGTGTGTGTGTGTGTGTTTATATGTATATGTATATATATATATATATATATATATATATATATATATATATATATATATATATATATATATATATATATATACATATACATACATATATATATATATATATATATATATATATATATATATATATATATATATATATATACATGTATATGTGTGTGTGTGTGTGTGTGTGTGTGTGTGTGTGTGTGTGTGAGAGAGAGAGAGAGAGAGAGAGAGAGAGAGAGTGTGTGTGTGTGTGTGTGTGAGAGAGAGAGAGAGAGAGAGAGAGTGTGTGTGTGTGTGTTTATGTATCTGTTTATCTATTTATCTACACACACACACACACACACACACACACACACACACACACACACACACACACACACACACACACACACACACACACACACACACGCACACACACACACATACACACACATACACACACACACACACACACACACATATATATATATATATATATATATATATATATATATATATATATACATACGTACATACATATATACCCATATGCAAATATTTGTTTACATATGTGTATGTTTTTGTATTGCATTTGTGTGTGCGTATTTGCATACATGTTCAAGAGCATGACTGTGTGCTTTTCTATGTTCATACATAAGAGAGTGTTTTTTGTGTCTGTGTGCGTGTTGTACCTTTACAATCACGTTCATATTCTTAAATGTGATTTTAGTAAATAAAGACATCAGAAGCCTCAAATAATCCGTAGGAAGGAAAGGAAGAAGAAAAACACGAGAAAATATAGGAAAAAGAAGAAACGAAGAACAGAAAGACCAAGAAGCAAAACGAAAGAAAAGATAGAAAAAAAAAGGAAAACGACTAAAAACAAAAATAAAAGGAAGCTAAAAAAATAAGGAAGAAAAGAAAAAGAAGGGAGAGAGAGAGAGAGAGAGACATAGATACAGAGATAAAGAGAAGAATTTGTAACCTGGTTCCCTTCCCAAACCACCTACCTGAAGGCGGCGCCGGCGACTATGTACCCCCAGACGGGTGCTGGCAGAGGCTGATGGCAGATTATTGGATAGACGGAAGTGATCACAGTTCCCACCAAGACGGCGCTGAAGTTCGTGAGACCCGCTCCGATGGCTCCGTCGGGTTGTTTGAAAATCTGATGGAAAATGTTTGCATAGTTTTATTTTTTTTATTTTATTATCATTTTCCACTTTTTTGTATTATTTATATATTTTATTTATTCATCTATATCTACTTTTGGCGGGGGTAAATATTTTGTATAAGAAATGTTTCGAAGTGATCCGTCAGAAAATGCTACATGTTTCCAGTCGTTGTGTAAGGGGCTTAGAGATTCTTAAATCGGCGAATTTCACACCAAATTTGAATTTATATTGATGCTAGCATACATTTTCTTGCATCATTTAAACAAGTTTTGATCATTTTTATTATCATCTATCAGGATTATTTGTGTTGCCAGGAACCTCCATTTACTCCAGCCAACAGTATTTTCTCGTGTGATTAATGCGTCTGTTGGTATATAAACAAAGACCTCTTGCTAAATTAGAACACAAGGGTTATCTTTTTTAATGTGCTAAACTTCTCTCGCTCGGAATTGGTTAAGGCATGACACTTGGACAAGAAAGTCTCAAGGGGAAAAAGTGAAGAACTGACCCCTTTATTGTCGCAGTTACATATGCATGAATGTCAAGTACGTACTATTTACATTCCTTCGCAAGACACGACGCAGGCTCATGAGACGGGGCGAAAGACAGTATATAATTCCAACTTCATC
>NC_091558.1:12079412-12084412 GCF_042767895.1 Penaeus vannamei | reverse complement strand
TCATGCATGAATTTCGAATTGGGGACTTGGGATAAGATAGATAATCAAAATTTTGATTTATGTACATATTTCTTGATTCTTTCTGTTATTGAAAAATGACATTTATAAAATAAAAGCTAAGCTACTGAATTACTCAAATATGAAATCTTACCAAATACGTTAAAAATAAAGAAATTAAATAAATGAATCAGTAACTAAGATAAATAGATTGTTAATGATAAACAACTGATAATTATTTTTATTTTCACGAACTTTCCCTTTCAATTTCTAAGATCGGACGTCTTGCTTTATCTCTGGTTATCTGTTGCCCAATCAATCTTTCAATCGGTTTGTTAAGTTGATTTAATTTCAAGCGCATATATTAACAGGTGTTTTTGAGAGGGTCAAGTTAATGTTCTATTGCTAGACAAATCATGATTTATATTTTTACTCCAGTGTTTCGACTGTCGTTACTGTTGTCGTTTTGTTTAAGATCCTTTTTGTGATTTGGCCTAACATGTCCTAACAGTTATGCTCATATTCAGAAATAAGGAAACTGGTGCACATACATAGAACAATATATAAATCCCACATATTTGACTTTTCCAAGGTAATAAAATCGTAGTTGTTGTTTAACCTCCACCTTTCTCCCTCCTTTCTCTCCCCTCCTCTTTCTCCCTCCTCTTTACGCCCTCCTCTCCCCCCTCCTCTTTATCCCCTTCTCTCACCCCTTCCTATTTACCACCTCTCTCTCCCTCCTCTCTACCTTCTCCCTTCCGCTCTCTCTATACCCTCTCTGCCTTCTCTCTTCCTTCCTCTCTACCTTCTCCCTTCCTCTCTCTCCATCCCATCTCTTCCTTTCTCTCTCACCCTCCTCTCCCCCCCTACCCTTCCTTCCTCTCTACCTTCTCCCTTCCTCTCTCTCCATCCCCTCTCTTCCTTCCCTTCTCACCCTCCTCTCCCCCCTACTCTCTCTCTCCCCTCTCCCCGTCTCCCCGCTCCACAGGTGTGCTTCGCCGACAACCCCCTCTCCGGGCTGCTCATCCTCCTCGGGCTCCTCCTCGGTGACGTCACAGCAGGTCTTGCGGCTCTGGCCTGCTCTCTGACGGCCATCATCACGGCTCTGGTAAAACGGCTGTTTTTGAAGGATATCCCGTGCCTTCACTTGTATTATCACCTCTGCCAAGGAGGTTGCGTTTTTTCGTAGCGGTGGTTGGTTAGTTAGTTTCTTTGCTTGTTTGTCTGTTTGTTAGCAAAATAACTCAAAAAGTTATGAACAGATTTTTATTAAATGTTTACCAGAAGTGTGTCTTAGCTCAACTTTAGCCCAACTTAGATGCTATTAAATTTTGGTGATGATCCGGATCATGATCCGGGTCAAGGATTTTTTAAATTATTATTATTATTATTATTATTATTATTATTATTATTATTATTATTATCGTTGTTGTTATTTTGTGTGTATGCGAAACTTTTCCCTTTTTTCCCTCTCTCTGGCTCGCTGCTTCTCATCAACATATCTCTCACGCAGCCGTATAAATAAAAAATCTAAGAATTTCAGCATTGCCCAACATTGCTCCTTTTATCTATAAAGAATTAGTAAATAAATTTTGTGGGGGGTTCCCGATTCAAGAAGTATAATCACTCGGGCGTTTGTGATATCTTATCATGTATAACACCTTGAAGAACTGAAAATTCGATATTTGTGTGTGTGCGTAAATTTTATGGTTTTTGTGTTATTTGTTACTGTTATTATTAATAGTAGCAGCAGTAGTAATAGTATTGTTATACCAAAGTCATAATGATAACAATTATATTTATCATTAGGATTAATCTTAGTATTGTCATCATTATCATTGTTATTACCATTATCGTTAACATTATCATTATCATTATTGATATCGTTATCATTATAGATATCATCATCATCGTCACTGTTGTCATTATTGTTATCATTATTATAGTTGTTGTAATAATAATGATAACAATAATAATAATGACATTAATAAGGAAAACAAATAAATAGTGAAGCGGTGACAACGTAAATCATGACAGGCATAAGGACAGTCCACCGGGCTTTGCAATAGGCGAATGTTAATCTATCGTCTTCAGTCCACAGATCAGTCTTTTATGTTTCAATCACTGTATATTTCAAGTTCGGTGACAAGGCAGTTAAGCAATGAGAAAATGAGTTGGCATTATAAAGTCTTCACAGTTGCGGGAATATTAGTAGTGATGATAATTACGATTCGTTATTATTACTATTGTCTTTAATATTGTCATTGTGATGGGGATGAAGATGGTGGTGGTGGTGATGTGATAATGGTGGTGATGGTGATAGTGATGGTCATGATGGTGGTGGTGGTGATGATGGTGATGCCGATGCCCATACCATCCGTAGGTATATTTGTTTATGCCTTTTCCCATACCCATTGGCATTACTATGGTGTATCTGTGTGGAGGGACAGACCTTGTTACAGCATTCCATTATTCATGATGGTGCGGCTCCTAGAGATTGAATTGTGGAAAAGATTAGGTTCTCCCCGTAAATACCTAGTAGGCGATATATGGAGTTAAGAGAACACTTTTGGGTTTGTTTGTTTTCTTTTGTCAGTATAGGATTTATCGCAAGATACCCATGCCATTCTGGTGTCATTTTAATTCATACTAAAAAAATGTAAATGAATAAAAAATAAGTAAATAAATTAAATCCAGCACTTTCTATTTCCATGTGACAGGAAGCACGTGTTCATCTCACCAATATGACGCACCTGGGCCATGTTAGGGAATCGTTAGTGTGTCATTATCGGAGCACGTGGCTATTTGGTGACCATTTGGGCCCTAGTGCTGTGAGAACCCGATGTAAACAAATTAGCGTGCGCGAGAGAGTCTGCGTAAAAATGCATGTTGGAGAGCATGCTTGAGTGGTGATTAAGATGTTTTTTTAATGTTATTTTTACACCTGGTTATTGAGTTCCGAATACTTTTATCGCGCATGTGTTTACGCTAGTACTGTAATTACAATTCTTTACCAAATAGAAAAGCAGCGAAAATTCGACTAGTTGAAAAAAAGGGAAAATACATTTAAAAATCGGAAAAAAAGAAAGTCGACGAGATACCAGTCAAAAGTATTTAAATCGATTTCTTTTTCTGTTGCTGCTTTTACTTTTATATGTATATACATTGCCAGATAGATAGTTGCATGGATGAATGGGCAGATGAAATGTGTCTTTTTATGCATGCCTTTTTGTCTTGATGTTGTAATATCTGGTGACTGTTCCTAATTTTGTCGTTGAACCAAAAATTACCAAAATTTTGATTTTTCCTCTGAGAAACTGTTTCATAGTCCGTTCACTAAACACATATACAGTATATTAGTCACTTGAAAGTAAATAAAATGTTAGTGTCAATGCACTTTTTTATGATGCAGAATATTATCATTACCAATCTGCAGTACAGAAAATAGGTAGAAGGAGAAATTATTTCGTATTCATCTTTTTCAATTTGTCACAAACTTTTTAACTAGCTTACATGTCCAAACGTAGAGTATTGAACCAAGTTAAACAGACTAAAAGAATGCACACAGGTTCGATTCGTAATGAATGAAACTATTAACTAGGAGTATTAGGCTGTCCAAACAACAAACTACTATCCAATTAGTTTTATACGCGTAATGAAAAGTCACAAATTCCGACAGCTGGGGTCATTAACTGTAGCTCCTTTCACTCTCATTTCCCAACAGAACCAGAAAAGAAAAAAAAAGAAAAAGGAAAAAACAAACAAGCATCGTTTTTGTATTTTGTGCTTGTTCTGTGGTTTATTTCCACCGTTATTACCGCAGATATTCAGGCAACCGGATGCAGCCATTTCTTCAGGGATCACCAACTTCAGCGCCGTGTTGGTTGGCACTGTAATCACCTCTTTGTACCCCAACGTCTGCTATCAACCCGTGTCGGCGCCGGTTTATGGCTACATGATTGCGGGGGCTGCCTTCAGGTAGGTACACAAGTGGTAAAGTAGATAAATAGATGGATTCAGGCTTACCCAATGCTTACCTAGACATGATGTGTTATTATTGCCCCAGGAGAAATTATCATCATCATTATTTATGGTTATTATTGTTTTTTTGTAATTAGTATCATTATCATTATCATCATCATCTTTATTGCTTCAGCGTGTGTCTGCTGTCAGGCCTGGCCGCCATCTTGGCCCCGACAAAGTTGCCGCCCTTCACCCTCCCCTTCAACATCGCCACCTGCATCGTGTTCATCTGCCTCCGAGGGCGCGGCCTGGTGGGGGTCCCGCCCGATGAGGCCGCTGGGACTCCTGACGGCGACGCAGAAGTTGAATGGGATCAGGTAAACCGCAGACTCCAGGGACGTGACTGTTATTTTTTTCTCTCTCAATTATTGTTATTTTTTCCTGATTACCATGAAGATCAAGATTATTGTTGTAATTATTGTTATATTTATTATTGTTGTTTATATTGAGAGGTGATGTAAGCTCGGATGTTTGAAGAGCCATTATTATTGTACTCGACACCTTTATAATTAGTATCATTGCGGTTACTGCTATTCCTATTACTAGTTTATAAATTCATAATTATTCTCCATCAGCACCGTCACCTCCCCCCACTCCTGCTAGTACCTTATGACCCGAACTAGAGCCACTTTACGACGGTACCAGCGACAGACCTAATCCCCCCCCCCTCTCCCTCCCATTTCTCATGGGCGTCGTCGGCAGGTCTTCGTAGGGTGGGCGATGTCTGTCGGCCAGGTCTACGCGTTGGAGAGCCTGGTGTGTTCCTGCCTCACGCTGGTCGGGCTCTTCGTGTACTCTCCCTTGCTGGTGGTTTTCGCAATGGGCGGCGCTCTCGTCTCCACGGTCACGGGTGAGGGATCCAGGGCTTTGGTTTGGAGTTTTCTTTGTTTTTCTCTTTTATTTTCTGTCCCTTCTGTCTCGCATTTTCGTTTTTTTCCTCCCTTGAACCTTTCTCACTCTCCCCTTAGGCCTACATCTGA
>NC_091558.1:12044412-12046912 GCF_042767895.1 Penaeus vannamei | reverse complement strand
TCTCTTAGCGTATGCATAGGGTCCGGCCTCGGCTCCATTCTGTCGCCTTTCAAGCTGCCATGTTTCACCCTGCCCTTCAACATTGCAACTTCCATCGCCTTCATATGCATGCGCGCGCACGGCTTGGCGGGGCTTCCGGAGGAGGCTGGTGGGCAGGTGGACGAGTCGGAGGCGGTTCAGTGGGTACAGGTAATGCGTGGGGAGAGCATGGTTGACCGGGAGTGCATGGTTGACCGGGAGTGCATGGTTCATTGATATGTTGAATGTAAACAATTACATGAACGAGTCCGACAGATGTTGGCGTCGAGCAAGACGGAAAATGGAAGAGACAGCCATCTTCTAGCTTGGTTTTATTAGGGGAGAGAAGTATAGGAGAGTCAGTTTATGCGAGGCTGATGGAGCTGTAGCCTAGTGAGAGGCCTTAGGCTGTCTGTTTGAAGGTGTGAATTCTGTCTGTCTCAAGTGTCACATATTGGCGTCGGCTTTTATGCAATTGGAGTGGCAATGTTACGCGAAGTGATAAATAGATATTGTTTACTGAAATTAGAATACAAAGATTATCGATGGTCTCTACTACTCCTTAGAGTGAGGGGGAGAGGGTGCGGGGCCGTCTTCTAGTCTTCTTGGAGGAGGGGCAGGGGAGGGCGTTCGGCAGTTTTCCTGAGGGAGGAAGAATGGAAAAGATTCTTCGTTTTTTCTGTAGACACAGTTACTGGTTTATGTATTCTGTCAAGGGTAGGATAGAGGAAAGAACACGCACACACAATTAAGTGCACATATATGTATGTATGTAGGCTATATGGCTTTAACTAGGTATATTGCAAGTATATAAGGCTAGAAATCATATATACGGTAGATATCTATCTACTTTGTTCTCAAAAACTACTGTCTATAGCTACATTATTAGAATAACTAAACATAAATATGAGTTTAGCGATTACTGATGAAAATGTAATTTTGAAATGATACAAAAATAATGTTTTCAAGGACATAGATGCTGTTAAACAAACCAGCCATAGCCAAATTAGTTCGCATCAAAAAAATATATTTTCATTTGAAAATATAAACGTAAGTAACTGAAATTTTAAACCTTCATTTGTAAAAAAAATAATATGCCATGAAATAGACCTTAATGATCATGTGTCTCGTAACCTTACAGTAAAATCCAATCTTTCATTATGACCGTTCTCTGCCTCACGTGGAGTTACACCTTTACAGCAAAATATATATCTTTTTGCCTGTTTTACAAATTATTGCAACTCAAAACAAAATAAGCATATCCGTTCAAAGGACAACCATAAAACTCACCAGAAAAATCACAGTTAATTGCCTTTTCTATTTCTTTTCATCGAGGGATCTGTCATTTAGGAATCCTAGGTAATGCTGCCCATGACGATACCCACTGCCATCAATCGTTATATTGATATAAGACTTTTCAAAATCAGTACTTATCTATGTACAAGTATGTGACACGTATGCATTGAATTCTCGAGTGTTTATAGGCATGTAAAATTTCAACATTCCATAATTAACATTAATTATCATGTGAGTGTGTTTGTTTGTGTTTTATTTGGACTGTCTTGGGTGTTCGTGAAATATTTTTTACGAAATTTTCAAAGGTCTGTATTGAAATGTTTTTATCTAAATTGTTCAAACAGTACCATTCCGATTCCTTTGTTCATATTTTTCCTACTCTCAGTAGTTGCTATTATTGCAATCGAAAGCAGTGTCGTTTTTGTTGCTGTTATTTTCTGTTCCTGTTGCTGTTAGTGTTATTATCATTATTATTCTTGTTATCATCATCATTATTATCAGATTATATTATTTTCATCATTATTATTATCATTTCTGTATGAACATTATCATTATTATTATCGATATTAATACTACTATCGGCATCAATACTATCACAATCGGTATGTTATCATCATTAGCATTATTATTATTATCATTATCATTATCATTATTATTATTATCATTATCATTATCATTATTATTATCATCAACTGTATTATTGCTATCATTATTTTCATAGTTGTTGTTGTTAGTGTTATTATTATTAATGTTATTATGATGATGATGATGATGTGGAGGAGGAGGAGGAGTAGGAAGAAGAAGAAGAGGAGGAGGAGGAGGATGCTGATGATGACTTACTAATATTATCGTCATAATCATTACACTATCTTCACTATATCATTATCGTTACAACTAAGACCACATTTACATTATTTCCACTATCATAACACGTACACTTACCAATACCATCAATATAGGTATCGCCCTTATCCCCATCACCATAACAAACACAACCCTCCCTTCTGCTCACCAAATTCAATTAACCGACGCATCCTTACCTGCCCAACAGGTGCTCCGCGGAACTCTGCTGTCCGTCGGGCAGGTGTACGCCGTGGAGACAGTAACGGGGTCCTGTCTCATTATAGCGGGGCTCTTGCTGTGTTCGCCGCTCCTGACTGTGATTTCTGTCGCCGGGGCTTTCTTT
>NC_091558.1:12034412-12039412 GCF_042767895.1 Penaeus vannamei | reverse complement strand
TGGCTTTCTCATCTCACTGCTTTCAATGATATCCAATTGATATTTTCAAGTTCGGTCTCTAGATTCAAAAGATGTGCTTCATCCGATATTGTGCGAACATTGTATGTTGCTATGTATTGCAACTCAGCCTGCGTCTTTAAATTATGAATGTGTGTGTAGATATAATATATATGCATAGTACCAATAGCATTACTATAGCCATTACATTTTAGGAAATTCCAGCAATAAAAGTGGTATACAGCTGATTTAAAGAGAAGCATTTTTAAAAATCTTTTTGTTGCATATTGTTACACTCAGCCGACCAGCTTCAGGCTCCAAGAATCCCACGACGCCACTCGACTTCCGAGATGATGCGCCAAAGAGAATAAATGTCCGGACCAAATGGGCGCTATTACTGGTCTGTGCTCTAGGCATCACAATCCGGGTATGAAGTCATTGATGGGCAGTATGACAGACCTGATTTTACGCTAAGCTCATAATTTTCCTAGATACATCAAATTATATCATTTGTTTTTACTCTTCATTCTCTTCAGTTTCAGATGTGGTAAATTTCGATTCTGTTTTAAAATATCAAAATTCCTACGTTTATACTATACGCATTCTAGATATTAATACTCAGTGAATCCATAGTGTTCTGCTCAGGATTACATGAGTCTACCTTCAAAACGATTTTTTCACTACAGAAAACGTGTAATGTTTGACCATAAACTAAAAAGGTTAATGTATAATATAGATACGGCAAATAACAAATAAACATAACTGAGGAAAATGGTTTAGTGAGTTCTGAATCATCACATCATATAATTATTTGTATAAATTCGCATACAAAGTTAAAGTATAAGAAAGAACCCCACCGATTTGGAGAAATTCTAAGCAATATTAGGAGTGAACCGATACGGGGAAATTGATAAAAATGTACACGGAGATAAAATTCAGACTTCGCTCGCGGTTACTTGCGCGGTAGCCCAGTGTAGACTGTCCTCCCGCATATACCTCGAAGCGTCATGGCCAATCTCAGACCCTCTCTGAGAAATTCAAGTACTTTTAAAATCATTTCTGTATTTCAATTTCTATTCAATTATACCGAAATACGTATTTGTTAGATATAGGCCCTAAACTTGCAATACGTTCTATATTTACATTTTTCTTTTCTTTTTGTAGAAATTCTTGTTCCCATAGGCTGTATACAACAATAATTACATATATCTATCTAGAAAATAAAATGCTTTATATTACTATTATTATTATTAGACACATTTTCATGTAATATGCATTCAAAATTATTCCGAAACATTCTTTAGAATTTGACCCATCAACTGGATCAAGTTTTGGCCTTTTTGGAAAAGGCTTAACCTGTCGTAATACATATACCTACATCACTGTTAATGGCTTGAGATCTGCTAAACCAAACTGCTATGCAATACATGAGAAATAACTGTGTTAACTCTTACTAAAATATGTTATCAATATACATTTTAACTCATAATAGTCATAGTTTTAACGAAGCCTTTGACTACTGCCTTAACATCAAGAATGTTAATTACTCCCAAATATTTTATTAGTTTACTTTGATCGAGAAGTGGAGTTGGGTATAACTCAATGGATCAGTCTAATGTGAAAGGTGACAGCAAAGCACTTGTTTCATACAAGTAAAACTGGAAATAATTGCATGGAAAACAGATTGCTTGTTAATAATAAATATTACTTATTTAGTATAATTAAATTTATTTACTTGGTACCTCCTCAGTGTTGCTATTTGCAAATACTCAGTGCATCTGAAGATGGCAACCTGCCCCATGTTATGGCGATGTGTTCAAAGAGCCCGGAAATACAAAGTGAATCAATAAATGTTAACATTACTGTTAGAGAACTGGAAGATGTAGCACATGCATATTGTATTGTAATCCCCAGTAGAGATATGTTTCTTTCAATACTCAAACGCAAAGAGAAAAGTAGGCCTACATCACATACCATGATCCCAATCGCTTGCAGAGCTGATATTACTGGACTGTGCATATGCAAGAACTAAGCATTATAGATTGTTACGTGAGATCAAATGTGATGATTAAATATTTTCATCAGTTTGATATTCTAGTGTTGCACACATTCAAAACTGGTAACTTCAAAATTCACCATGCTCAGCTTGAAGAACAGTCTGCGAAGGTTCTGTCTTTGATTCTATTGAAAGGCAGCTCCCAGGATCACTTTTTCTTCCTTTCTTTTTACATGGCCTGAAATATTACAAAATAAATTATCCAACTGGAACTACTATATAAGCACTGTAACATGTAGATCTCAAATGCATGGAAACAAATGTATCTATAGTATCACGGGTTTAGGATATATTTATATAACGTCATATGGTAGTTTTAGGAAATTCCTGTACAATAAAACTCATGCTATGAAGAACAGTTACTTGGAAGTAGCCCAGTGGTTCCTTTTCCAACACAGTCAATAGTGTCGCCAAACGCAAATAATGCTCGTAGATGAATAACTTGTTGTAATTACTATCCAACATCATTTAAACTCGCACTCACCTTCCTTTATTTCCAGCAAAAAAAATAGTAAACAAGTTTGGGATGGTCTGCTTTTGATTTTACATAAACACCACTATAGCACGAGCCGTTTTCGAAAAATGAATTTTGCGGGGTAAACAAACTGATCTCAGAAGGCAAGCACAACGGCGCTATATTTTTTGTTTAAATTCTAATATAGACGACCGATGATTATAACTATTGGGCCCATTTTCATATATATATATATATATATATATATATATATATATATATATATATATATATATATCAATTACTTGTTAAATCTGCAATGTGCTGCCATCTACCGGCATATTGAGTTTTGTTGTCACAGTGTTCATTGGTCGCTTCGGAAGTGAAGGTTGTTTACAGTGCTACTCGTGTGAATCGTGTTCCCAAATGCTTTTCCAATATCCCAGTGAAATCAAATATTGGTAAATCTAATGGAATTGATACATCATGGATAACACCAAATTCAGGGAAGTCCTCAACAGTCACCGTCTTCGAGCATCAGAAGTTCGTCAAAGGGTTCGTTCTTCACCTTCCTGTCACCTTTACCTTCACCATACGGTAATTCCAAATTGCATTTCTAATTTATATATAATATTGTATTGAATATTGCAATGGCTGAAGCAGTCTGGTAGGAAATGCGATGATTGTGACGGGGATCTGAGGTGATCGCAGCTAAGGAAATAGGGTGATCGGGAGTAGGGCTCGCCGCTTTTCCATAGCAGCATTTCTATCGTTTTCTGTAGATTACAAAGAAAACGGATATGAATACTAGAATAGAACTATAAACTATCATAAACGGATAAATATAAGATTACAGTAATAGTACGTAGGGTCAGATTCTGATGATTATAGGATTCCCTACGTTACTTGCTTGTACTGCATGACAATATATACGATAAATACATTAAGTCAATAGTGTAACAACATAATATTAACCGCACCACGTTATAGAAAATGTATCAGAAGTATAACAAAAGAAAATGCGACATTCTCGGTAGCGAGCAATGTCAGTGAATGGACTGCGACCTGCAAGCAAAGGACACGTGTGGTGCGAACAACAGCGATAGTTTTTCACTTTTAATAACGATGTTCTGAAGTGACAATAATGAAGTGATTGTTCTTCACGTTTGTTTTTAAATATGTATGGACTTTGTTAAGTTAGTTACGTAGGAATTTAAATATCGGCAAGAAAGAAAATTGGGTGTAAGCAAAAATGATCATAGCTGCGACACCAGATCGGCGTCACTGCGAACATTTGCGTGTTTTCCAACCTGGGGCCGGGTTCATTGACGCGCTTGCGATGGTAAAATCAGTGGTAAATATAGTTACCTTTGTAAACAGACAGCGGTGGTATTTACTAAGAACGTCGGAGTTCCATGGTAAATTTTACCAGTGGTCGGACCACTGGTAACTTCAGGAGAGACGATGTTTTACGTGTTATATCGTCCAAAAATTGATATTCAAGCAAAGTTTTTGGTGTTTTATACGTGATTTAATTAGTATGATGGCAAATATATACCACAATAAGGACGTGGCGCAGAAATACAAATTTCACATGAAACTAGCAAGAATAAAATCCACGCCAATTATCGTAAAATTATAGGTAGACATAGGCCTACATCAGACTTTAGAATGCATGGAATGGATGGATAAGCGTACTCTTCAAAAATTGTTCTCTGAAATAGTTATTATAAATTCTAAGAAAATACTTTGCTGATATATAAACTTGCAATACCAACGTTAAACGAGTATAGCAATTTCTGTGTCTGTCGGCATTTTGACAGCAGCTCCAAAACGCATGGGCAAGAAAGAGCTTGAAATATTTCCTTTGACGACAGATGTCGATGAATAAGAATTGTGTTTGGTCTGGTTCTTTATTTAACAGTGCTAGGAAGTTAATAAAAAATAAAAACTTTGTAATATCTCTTCGGTTTGCGTTAAACAATATATTAATATAACGGCAATACTAATTTAGGCAGCCGCACTATATATACAAAGGAAAGTATAACAGAATTTTTGACCAGAGTTCGTACCTGTCGGAGAAGTTAATAAAATTGTGGGGACCTCACTGGTTGTGCTTTAATGGAAATTCAAAAGTTGCCTCTCTACAGTCCACAAACCTCGTTGTCTCGGACTGTCTCGAATGTAAACAATACTGTGAGCTTTCTGCAAAATACAAAATACGGGGGTTTGGAAGGTATGCTTCATTTGTACTGCAAAATACCCCCAGGTGAGGGGTCGGGAAATACGCCCAGGGAAAGGGGTCGGGAAATACGCCCAGGGAAGGGGGTCCGGGTTGGGTTGGGTTGGTTAGGTTAGGTTAGATTAGGTTAGCTTAGGTTTGGTTGAGGGTTAGGTTAGGTTAGGTTGATTAGGTTGGGTTGGTTAGGTTAGGTTGGTTAGGTTAGGATAGGTTTGGTTGAGGGTTAGGTTGGTTAGGTTAGGTTTGGTTTG
>NC_091558.1:12006912-12024412 GCF_042767895.1 Penaeus vannamei | reverse complement strand
AACTTGGTTTCGGATTTGGGCGAGGGCGTCATGTCCTTCTTGTCCCAGTTGGGCATCGAGAACATTCGCTTTATTCTTGCTCCTTGAGGTCCCTGCACGCCCGGCCTGGGGCGTGGGTCCATCAGCAGCCGCTTCTTCTTGCGTTCTGTGGGCGGGAAAGGCGTGTTGCAGATTAATAGGGGAATCGATTATATTCCGTTTCAATTATATCCGTTATTATTCTCATCACATTTTATTCGTGATGTAAACAACCTTGGGAATTGGTAAACTGAACAAAAAGCGACCGAATCGTTACAAAAATCAAAAGTCAAAAGTCGACGAACAGCGGTCGCACTTAGTAAAGAAATAAATAACTTTCGATTTTTAACTTGCACAATAAAACACTTGAAATAAGTACCTGCAACATACGCAGGTGGCGTCTGTGGTTGGCTGCTGAGGAACAGGTGGTCGCGGACTTTGTCTGGCAGAGCGGAGAGTACCTTGGCTCTCACCTGCGTCACCACGCTAGGTACGTAGCGGCTCTGTTTGGCAAAAGGGTTGAAGGTAAGTATATGGGAATCGATTTTATGCAAAGGATTCGTCTAAAGTATGTCCTGAATGATGAGCAGTGATGGGTATTCAATATGGACTTTTTTCGTCCTCTTTCTTTTATTTATTCAACCTTATGTTTCTATATCTCTCCCTCTCCCTTTCCCACTGTCTTTCCCTTCACCACTCCCTCCCTTCTCCCTTCCTCTCTTCGTTCCTCTTTCCCTCCCTTCTCCCTCCCTCCTACCCCCCTCTCTCTCTCCCAACCTTCTCACTCCTTACCCCCACCCCCTCTCTCCCACCCTCTTTCCCTACACCTCCCCTCACCTTGGGGTCCTGCCCGGCCACGGCGTCCACCATATCGTCGACGACCTCCTTAATCTTCTCCGAGGGCTTGGCTCGGTTCAGGTGGGCGGAGATTGTTGTCTTAAAGTCCTTCATGTATTCGTCGCCGTAGGAATTCCTCACATCCTCGGGGCATTCCTCCCAGAACCTGTCGAGGGCGCGGTGGATGGGTCCTTCCTGGCTAATGGGCGTCCTGTGGGGGGAAGGAGGAGGGTCATTAGTCTATGATGATGAATGCCTCTTTGTGACGGGAGATGCTTTTTCAGTTCCGCTTAAACATTTGTCTTTCTACTAATCTACATATCTATATTTCTTTTTAACTATTTATACATCCACCTTGCCTGTCCCTTTATCTATCATCCATTCAATATGTCGTCCTAAATCATATTGTCCCATTACTAGAAAAAAAAACAGAGAAAACACAGAGAAAAAGAATACTAGCACATCCTAAACACAAACCCACATAGATTTACACACAAGACCAGACACACAAACACCACACAACACCAGGCACACCCGGAGAAGAAAGCACACACCCCAAACTCACCTGTAAAGTGTAGGCTCGACGGTGTGGACGGTGATGCCCCACTTCTGCATCTCCAACCTGAGTCCGTCGGCGAAGGAGACCGTCGCGTGCTTACTCATGCTGTAGGCCGTGAAGCCGGGGAAGGTGTAGCGTCCTGGGGGAGAGGGGGAGACGGGGGGTTAGCGGCGGAGTGCTTTAAGTGTGTGTGTGTGTGGGGGGGGGGGGGATTCCGAGGGGATGGAAGGAGAGGGGACGAAAGGAATTGAAGGCTAAAAGAGGGAGGCGAAGGGAACGAGACGTGGGACAGACAAACGGAGAGAGAGAGAGGCAGACAGAGAGACAGAGAGACAAAACACGAAGAAGAAAAAGAAATTTAAAAATTCATAGCTTATTAGAGTGAAATAATTGGATAATTTAAGAACATTGAAACGTAAAAAAAAAAAACACATGAATGTATATAATTACAAGTTTTAAATAACAATCTACTACTGGAACAAATTCCTATCTACAAACAAAAGAGCATCAAGCAAGACAAACATGAGTGAGCTGACCCCTTAATGTACGCAGTAAAAGATTATCATTATAAGCGGTCCTGTCATTAGAAGTGTCGTCAACAAAGACCTTGCTCTTACTCCAAAGACTATTGTTCCCAAGTAAGACTTAAGTGTTGCAATGAAGTCTCGCCCTAAAGGATAATTCAACGACAAGGACTCATTAAGAAAGGATGGCCGCAGCGGTAACGGACAAATGGCCCTTAGAAATCCCTTAAAGGCAAGATGCTTTCTAGGATTTGCGTGTAAGGCATTGCGTCTTAGGATTTATGTCTGGGGATTTGCATCTGAGGATCTACGTCTGGGGATTAACTTGCGAGCTAAGATTTACATCTGAGGATTTACGTCCGAGAAATTACGTCTTATAATCGACGTGTACGAAATTTCGCCAGAGGATTTCGGGTGGGCCTGAGGAAGTGGCATTCAAAGGGCTGGAGGGTTCACTCCGCCCACCCGCCCTCAGCCCACTCCTCGCATATTTCACACTTCTGCAACTCATCCTGCGTCTTTTGATTGTGGTACACCCACCTTCGCCTGCAGAAGCATTGTGTAGAGTTATTGTGCGAATGTGTGTGTGTGGGTGTATCGGGTGGGGGTGTGTGTATATGCAGGGGGTGTATGTTCGTAATAATAGTAATAATCGTAATTTAGGGTTTACTGTGACAGACTCTTGTGACTTCACTCAAATTGTGGCTGTTTGTTGTGTTTTGAACAACCCCCTGTGTATAGGAAATGGCCGGGGTTACCTTCCACTGGCGGTGAGGGGAAGTGAACCTGGGTCAGCAAGATTGCTTGACGAGAGCGCTCCCGCTGCATCACACACAACACACTATATATGTGTGTGTGTGTGTGTGTGTGTGTGACCTCTAATTGCATGTCTTGAGATTGCGTGCACGCGTTGACAACTTTACGAGAAATACTGAACCAAAATTCAAGCCTTAATAAAGTCGCTTACACTGAATGGAGTCGGTTTAAGAATGTCCATGTAATTGGAGACAGACGTCACTTATGAGTCTAAAACCCCGAGAGAGCGAGTGTAAGAGTTTGTAAGGAGGGAAGTGGGCGGGGCAAAGATCACAGCCTTACACATGAGCGGAACGAGAGGGAAACCGCCCCAAAACGCCTCTTGCCAAGGCCTTCCATTTCGGGGATTAAAAAAATAGTTTGCGAAGCTGATAGACTTCTTATTCCATTTTTTTTTTATTCTCTTTTGGGCTTTGTCTCCTGCAAGCGTGACTTTCATTTCCTTTATTTTTTGTTCTGTTATTTACGCGTACGATTTTCCTGGTCTCGGCGAATGGTTTTTGTCGAGGGGTTATTTTGTTATGACGTTTTGTAAACAACCCTTTTTTTCTCTTCCTTTATGAGGATAAAAACAGTGATGATGGATGAGGAGAGACGAAAGACGGAGGGTAGACGGAATGAAGGAGGATAGACGGAAGGATAAGAATAAGAAGGAATAGGGGGATAAGCGACAATAGGGAACAACCTTCGATCACGTCACGACCTTTCCGAGTTGATAGGACATGGGCAAAAAAGGCAAAGAGGCGAGAACACAGCATTATTATAATGTTGCCTCGTCACTCTTAGCAACAGCATCTAGCCATTTTTTTCTGCATAGATATCTGTTGTTTTGCTATGTGTGGCTCTCAGGGCTAGCCATGGGAATGTGTATGCGCTGGTATGTGTGTGTATGTGTTTCTGGTGAGTTTATTTTCTTGTGTGTGCGTGTGTGAATGGGGGAATGAGTAAGAGATACACAGATTGGAAGAGAGAGAGGGTGTATATATATATAGATATACATATATAAATGTGTGTGTGTGTACGGACAAAGGAATGTGTATTAGCGTGTTTGTTTGTATAGAACCTCCGTAGCCTTTATCTTGGTAACAAAGTCCCAACCGCAAATAGACTTCACGATGCCAATAGAGGAACTCGCAGGACTTCACCAACTGCGCTGCCTTCCCGCTCCAAGGCTACAGCTCGCCTCTGGGTGTTTGAACTCTCGGGCCGGCGGAACGAGGCCCCCTGCAAGTCACCGCGAGGCAAGGTCACTGCGGAGCCCGGAGGGAGGCTGGCAGGGAGGAGGGTGGGTGAAGGAGCGCCGAAGGGAGGCTCGGGTAAAGAGGTTGGGGGGGAGGGGGGAGGCGGAGGCTGACGGGCAAAGAGAGGGAGGAAGAAGCAAGGGAGATTGATGGAGGGAGAAGGGCAGGGAAAGGAAAAGGAAAGAGAGAGAAGGGCAGGGAGAGGGAGAGGAGAGAGAGAGAGAAGGGCAGGGAGAGGGAGAGGAGAGAGAGAGAAAGGGAAGAGAGGGAGAAGGGCAGGGAGAGGAAGAGGAGAGAGAGAGAGAGAAGAGGGTGGGGGAGGATTCTGATATGATATGATAAATTTGAGTAACCAAACAGTGTACATAAAGGGGTACGGATAGAACTAGAAGAGCGAGATAGAGAGAGAGAGAAGAGAGGGGGTCAGACAGACAAGAGAGAAAAAGCGACAAAAAAGTATAGGAAGAAAGATGGAGATTATTATGTAGCTCAAGGTTCAGGCAGTGTTTGTGTTTTTAAGAAGAGGAACTTGTTGCTTTAAAGAAAACGTGACACAAGTATTAAGACGAAGTTCGGGCGGAAGGACACAGGATGTTGGGTGTGTGTGCGTGTGTGTGTGTGTGTGTGTGTGTGTGTGTGTGTGTGCGTGTGTGTGTGTGTGTGTGTGTGTGTGTGTGTGTGTGTGTGTGTGTGTGTGTGCGTGTGTGTGTGTGAGAGAGAGAGAGAGAGAGTGTGTGTGTTTATCCGTATATGTTTCTTTTATATTTGCATATGCAACAGCTTACCTCTGCATGTATCTGCATGAGGTTATCTTGTGTGCAATGTTCTATAAATATTCGCCACATTCTTCTCCACAATAGCTTCCGGTAAGTAAGCGCTTTGACGTCAGCCTCCGCGACAAAGGATCGAGCCGGCAGAGGTCATTACGCTAAATAAACGCGGCAACTTTTATGCTCCGCGTGACTTTTGCTTTTGCAAAAAAAATGGAGAAGGGAGAAGGAAGATTCGAGAATTTTTCCCCAGATATTTCACATTTTCAGCAAGATTCGTACCGCGATAACTTTTCTAAAAGAAATCAAAGTAACAGAACACACGCATGCACCGACGGACGCGCGCGCGCGCGCACACACACACACACACACACACACACACACACACACACACACACACACACACACACACACACACACACACACACACACACACTCACACTCACACTCTCACACACTCATTCACATAAAAACAACAAACAAACAAATTAATAAAGTGAAACACAAAGGCACGCACGAACTCGCCCTGAAACCTATACGCAGCAGAGCCTGTTGGAGTTCTTGCCTGTCCACATGTCACAGTCATACGGAACAGCTGAATGCCAAGGCTTGCGTAAGGTTTATTCATTCATTCCGATATAGATGACATGCCTTCAGCGTTAAGTTACGTCGGTCAGGGAGAAAGGCCTTGGCTCTCGATATTCTCCTGTTTCAGCGATTAAACGCATTTCGTTTGATTGCGGAAAGATAGAGGAGGAGGGGAATAAGTAAAGGAATAAAGAAATTTATGAATGAAAAGATTGATTATGATATTGTGATTATTATCGATGTCATTATCATTATTATTACCGTTTTAATTTTCGTAGTTGTCATCGTCCTCATTATTTTTATAAGCATGATCTTTACTACTACTACTGTTATTATCACCATTAAAAGGAAACGACCAAAATAAAACAAAGACAGAAGCATCTCGGAGGGGAAGGGGGGGAGGGGGCGCACGTACACCCAAGGCACCACACAGGACGCGAAGGCCAACCGCAAGTGGGTGACATTGCCCTCAACTTCCCTTCGAGCGCACAAACAGCATAAGCACACGGGCGCGAGTAAACAGGCGACTCCATCAGATTTCCGGCCCAAACACCGGGATGAATCAGCCCTTCCTAGCAACATGGGACGTGGGAAAGAGGGCGCGAGGTTCTGCGAGGGGGGCTGCTGGCGGCGGGGACCTCGGCGTCGGGAGGGAACCTTTGGCTGAGGGAAGGGGGGTTCTCGAAGGGATTTTTAGGAAGAAGGTGTTTTTTTTTTCTTCTTCTCGGGGTTAGGAATGGCCTTTGGATTGTGAGAAGGAAGGACGTGCGTTGAGTTTCGGGAGAAGTTAAGACGTTTCTGGGAAGTTGGAAATGACGGGTTGTCACGGGGAGGAAATTTATGCGGCGCTGTGGATGCGGAGCTCGGTTCGCGGTCCGAATAGGCCTTTGGGAAAGAAGTCTCTGAAAGGGATGCAGAAGCGACGACGAAGCAATCTTCAAATGAGAGACTGAAGAATATTTTCTCTTAAGATTTTTTTTTCTAATGGAAAAATATTTGTGTGTGAGCCGGATTATCGCCAAGCGGAATGGAACAATAACATCGGATGATTTTACAGCGGGAATATTTTCTCGTTAATGAGGCGAGCGTAATGAGGAGCCTTTCGTCGCCCCCGAAGCTGCAACCACTTTTTGTGATCATAACCTCAGTAGGACTCGCCCGGGGGGGGGAGAGGGACTTCGGCTGTGTATTTCACAAGAGGTACACAACATTATCGGCAAATTGTATGTTTGTCAGAAGAGGTGTTTATGTGTGTCATTGTATTTTTTCTCTTTCGGGAATAAAAAATCAGTAACAATACACGAAAGAAGAAAAAATAATTTCCGCGTTTGGAAGGAAGTTTGGTTCTTAATGCGCTCTAACATAAGGGTGAAATCTGGTAATTGCTCTGTCATGCTGATGCCCTTGGAGCCCTGAGGCCAGTACACTCAACTCTTCAGTGAATGACTTCTTGGCATATCATTAATTCATCGAGAAAACAAAAAATAAAGATAAGGTCTAGCGGGTCTTTTAAACATCCCTTGGATTATCATTTTATCTGCGTCGGTTTAGTAGCCGTGCTTGCGCTTCTAAAGGCACCCGACTGCGTAATTGTTCATGTTCGTGTGTGTGTGTGTGTGTGTATGTAATGTCCTAAATGTCTGTATGCTCGACGCGGTGAGAATTATCATGCCTCCGCCACCTTGGGAATCCGTGCGTATCGTAGGCACTGTGATATGTTATCGTAACAAGTCTCACCCAGCTGCAGCGAGCACGGAAATCACCCGAAACGATGTCCGTGGCGAGAACAGCCTCCTACGACCCTCCTACGACCTTCCGTCATCCGCGCTCTCCCACGACCTCGTCCCACTGTCCCCAAAAGCACGGTCGTGTTTCTTTCTGCTTCGGATCTGCCTTCAGCCGCGCCCCATGCTCAGCCGGCCTCCGTTGCATGGGGCCGGGATGGACAGCGGGTGCTTGGTTTCGTGTTCATGTTGATAACACGCATGTGCAGTTCTTACCAAGTACACTTACTTGCCGCTCGCAAACTTACACATGCACACACACACGCACACACATGCCTTGCTCTCTCATGCGTATCAATACCTCGCTGTTTTTCTACGTATTGGGAAAGCTTTCAAGTTACATTGTTAATACTTTTTCGATGACTTCTAGATGAATGCACTTTCTCTTCTCCTTTCTGAGTATTTCAAGTCATTTTTTTAAACAGGAAATACAAGCTATCAATCCGACCCTAGTTTTGCATTTTTATGAGGCGTTATGAGGTAATTGTGGCCAGATTATGATGCACGTTCACGCTTCACCTCCTTTCCCACTCTTCGACCCGGCGCCGCGAAACCGTTCGACGTCGACGAGGCAACCAAATAAAAGAATAAAAAAGAAACGAAAATAAAAGATTAACGTGAAAATCTGCCGAGTCATCAGCCCAGGGGTATTTATTCAACACGGGAGGAGTGGAGGGGTGGATGTGTGAGAATGTGTGTTTCTCGTGGGGTTTGGGAGTTCGTGGCTCGAGATGCTCAAAATATCAAAGGATATCAGAGGATTTCCGGACGTCGGGCGGGCTTGCATATCGTGTCTCTTCGGGATGTCAAATCATCAGAGAAAAAACACATTTATGACGAAAAACTTATCAGTGCGTAGATAAAACGGTTAAAAAAAAGAGCATATCCTAACCAGAGCCTAATGCATATACTCCCCGAAATCCTCACAAAGTCCACAAAGGAAAATACGATCAATCAAAACGTAAAATTTGCCCAAACGAATTCCCGAAAGAAGCCCTCCGTCTCACCTGCCAGGGACGCCACGAGCACGATCCTGCCGCTGGACTTCCTGAGCAGCGGCAGGAAGGTCTTGGTGACGCGGATGGGGCCCAGGGAGTTGACTTCGTAGACGCGGCGGTACTCGGCGATGGGGCACCACTCGATCTCCGTGAAGGCCGCGATGCCGGCGTTGTTCACGACGGCCCACAGGTCTGCGGGAGGCGAAGGTCATGGCTGAAGGGGGCTGGCGGGGATGGTGACTGAATTTGTGTAGGGTGTGTGTGTGTGTGTGTGTGTGCGTGTGTGTGTGTGTGTGCGTGTGTGTGTGCGTGCGTGCGTGTATGTGTGTGTGTGTGTGTATGTGCATGTGCGTGTGCGTGTGTGTTTATGTGTGTGTGTAGAGGGAGGGATATTTTACGGTTTACAATAATATCATCACAATCTCCCCCCAAAACCCCCTATTTCCCCCTTCCTTCTTCCAGAGCCCCCCCTCCCTCCTCCAATAGCACCCCCTCCCCACCGCCATCATCTCCCGCTCCTCACCTAGACTCCCGAGGTCGTCCTCGATGAACTTGTAGGCGGCTCGCACCTCGTCCTCCTTCGTGACGTCGAGGCTCACCACCGTCAGCTTCGACGAGGTCTCGAGTTTGAGCGAGGTGGCGCCGGTGCCGTCGGGCTGGAGGCACCCTGCGTACACCTGGAGAAAGGGAGAGAAGGAGGAAAATTGATAATGAGGACAGCGGGACGCGGCAGAGGACGGGGAAGGCAACGCGTCCAGTACGGGTGAAGAGAGAGAAAGAGAGAGAGAGAGCGCGAGAAGGGGAGAGCGAGAGGGTGGGAAAGAGAGAGAGAGAGAGAGAGAGAACATGTTTACACAGCCGGTTCTGCGAAGTCTAGGAAACCGCGCGCCAATTCCCGAAATTTCTCCGCGATTAGAATGCCGAGTTGGGAATCGAGACAAGAGTGTAAATAATAACAATGATAATGAGAATACAGCTATATCAGTGCTACTAATTATAGCAATAATAACTCCACTATTAATTAACTATGAAAATGATAATAAGAATGGCAATGCTACTGATAATGTAAATGATAATAAAGATAATAATAATTATTATTATTATCATAATGTTAACCTGCCTCGAAATCAACATACAGACGAATGGATAAGTGAACGAAGAGGAAAACGCGACCGTATTTTAGCGACTCACCTTAAAGCCCAGTTTATCGAGGCTTATTGCCAGCAGCCTCCCGAAGCCTGAGTCACAGCCTGTGGAGAGAAGGGAAATCGACTGTAACATCATAAAACACGTGGGAAAAACAGGCTCTGATTCTACTTCGATGATTTGGTTATCTCTTGAACCCTCTTGAAACTACGCTATGAACGATATATAAAGAGAGAATGGAATAAATCAAGACGCATCTGCCAATGGTGTGCATATAAACATACGGAAGAAAATTAAAAACATACAGCAACTCGGGTCAAACCTTCACTAACTAAACGCGACTCCCAAACGTCATTCAAGAGATTACAAAAGACTCAGGTAAAGGGAAAACAAAGAAGCTGTTTGTGTTTATCCGTGACGTACTTCCTATAGGCTCTCCCGACCGTCCCTTCTCTCTGGGAAGATTTTATTTTGGAGAGGAAACGAAACATGACGCAAAGATCTTCGTCCTGACAGGATACAACAAGGTGACCGGAACGAAAAGTCATTGAAGTCATTTCCAAGTTGTTGTTGTTGTTGTTTTTTAAGGATGGTGGAGGTATGTATCCTTCTTTGTCACGTAAACATACATGGCGAGTATATGTGGTGTTTGTGTTGTTGTTTGTATTTTTTTTAGTAAGATTGGTAATTGAATGTACGTGTGTTTGCTGCGTTAGGTTACTGGGGTATGATCCTAAGATAGTAAATGTGATTGTGAGGCAATACCATAGAAATCGGATTGTAAACCAAATGCAGTAATCAATATATTTAAAGAACATGAAGGAGAACAAACGTGGTCAAAACAATCATACTATAATGCTTAATCATTATGAAATTTTCTGTATTCAAATCAGGTGGCTAATTAGACATTTAGAGAGAGTTAAAGGAGAGACACCAAAATGGCAACATCTATGACGTCACATCCTCAAGTACCCCCCGATGATAAGGCAGGTTGGGACAGAGATAAATGGGTCAAATTATTTTTACGTGGCGCTTCGAATATGTAAATGAGACGTTATATAAGCAAGATTAATATTCTGTAATTGCAATCTTACAATGCGTTGCAGAGTTGTCAGTTCATAATTCATTCCCGAGTACTTATGGGATTGAAGACTCTGACCTTCCGTTTATGTTAATGCTTGTTGCAATAGCTAACGAGTTGATAGAATAAATGCATGTGTCAAGACGGGAACTCGGAGAGATACTGGACAAGGAAAAATATGTGTTGCAGATTTCAGTACAAGTCTACTTTCAAGTATCTCAATGTTGCTCTTACGTATGTGTATAAGAACTTGAACAATCACTCCTCGGCACTTGAGGCAATTAATATAACAATTAAGCCGAGAGGCAGTCAATAATCTACGGACCTATAAATAGCATCAAGCATTTACTATGCAATATTTTTAAAGAAATTTCCATTCATGTATTGCATTAGAGATCAACAGTTCAACATTAGCGCGAATGGCAAACGTTGCAGGGTGATTGCCCAGGTTTAGGTGGGTGGGGGGGCGGGGGTGAGAGGAGGGGGTAGCGGGTAAGAAGGAAAGATTTTGCTCTGACCTGAGGGTGTTATTACGGGGAGGGGGGCGGGGGAGGTTGAACTGGATAATGGAAAGTGTGTCTTTGTATGGAGTTATGTATGTGTATTCGTGTATGATTTGGCTGTGGTGGAGTGTCTGTTTTGTGCGAGTGTGTGTGTGTGAGTGTGTGTGTGTATGTGTGAGCGAATGAGTGTGTGTGTGTGTGTGTGTGTGTGTGTGTGTTTAAGCGAGCGAGTGAGTATGTGTGTATGTGTGTAAGGGGGGGAGGGGGTATGCATGTATGTGTCCGTGCGTGTACTTATGTGTACTTAGGGGTGTGTTTCAAAAAATACTGCGAAAATGCGCGACATCCCAAGACGTCCAAATTCGCCTTCACTCCGCACGTTCTGCCTGTGCGTGTTTTCTCTTCTCTCTTCTTCTGCTTTCTCCTATTTTCTTTCTTTTTGTTCCTCGCCTCCTCTTTCTGTCTCTCTACGCCCTTCCGTGTTTTCTACTTCCTAGCATCGCCAACACTCCCTCTGCACTCCGCCCTGAAGTCAAATGCTGATGCCCTTGGGTACGGGACGGAGGGGGGCGGGGGGGGGGGGGGTAGGCAGAGGGCAAACACTGGATCGATCCTTCACTCTCGGGGCATGAGATAAAATGGAGGGCGTGGGAAGGAGGAAGAGGAGGAGAGAATAGAAGAAGAAGAAGTGGAGGAGGACGAAGGAATAAAAGAGAAGAAAAAAGGGACATGAGATATTGAAAAAATAGAGGGCATGGGAAGGAGGAAGAGGAGGAGAGAATAGAAGAAGAAGAGGAGGAAGATGAAGGAGTAAAAGAGAAAAGAAGGGGTATGAAAGGAGGAAAAGGAAGTGGGAGAAGAGGAGAAGGTGAGAGGTGGCACAGGGGAGGATAAGGAAGAAGGAAGTAGAAGAGATGGAAGGAAGCAGAGAGACAGAAAGAGGAGGCAAGGAAGTAGATAAAAAAATAGAGAAAGGAGAAGATGAGAGAAGAGAAAAACACAGAAAACGGAGGAAGACATAAAGGAATAGAGGAGAAAGAGGAAGAGGAGGATGCAGCAGAGGTGAGACTAGGAAGGGGAAGGGGGGAGAGAGAGGTGGACGTGGGAGTAACGAAGCGAATGAAGGTATAATTGGAGTGGTAATGACGGAAATGAGGATTGCAAGCCCTGTTGGTGCGGGGCGGAGCAGACGTCGGTGGGTTTATGGGCGCGCTTGGTAATGAATTCGTACACACAGTCGTACGTACACCGACGGGCATACACACATGGACACACACACGCACACACGTATGTCCGCAGTCGGGTCTCCACACACAGCATACGCATGTACACGATATTGCACCTACACATACACGCGCATGCGGCCTCGGATACCAAGAGTCACACCCATATATGCATGTATGTCCGCAATCACGAACACGCACACGCACGCACGCACACACACACACACACACACACACACACACACACACACACACACACACACACACACACACACACACACACACACACACACACACACACACGTACGCGCACACAAGCACGCACACACACACGCACGCACGCACGCACGCACACACGCACACGCACACGCACACACACACACACACACACACACACACACACACACACACACACACACACACACACACACACACACACACACATACACACACACATACACACACACATACGCACACACGTACGCACACACGTACGCACACACGTACACACACACGCACGCACGCACATACACATACATACACAGGCAGATAAATGCACAGACAAAGTGAGGAAGGTGAAAAGTGCGCCATAACTCCTCCCACCGTCCTCCGCTCGAGAGACGATTTTCAGGACTTCCTTTTTTCACAAGAAATGATTCCTTCTCCTTATTCCCTTCGCTGCAAATAAGATTCACGAAAATACATTAAAGAGGATGACTTGTGGCTTCGTCCGGCAGGAGGAGGAGGAGGAGGACCTCGCCCGAGCATTTCCTGACGGCGGAGGAGGGCGTCAATTTAGCGCGTCTCGTAAAGCACGGGGAAATGGCCGCTAATAAGTAACCGTCGGGATGGCTGTCAATTCAGTGTGACTTTCCTCCCTCTTGTATTTTTTTTTTTTTTTGGGGGGGGGGGTGGGGGGGCGGTTATCAGAATCTCGGTTTGAAGGGTTTTTTCCCGAAGTAACTCTCCTGAAGGAATTCCTCCGGAGTATATCACCTGAAGTGTCTCTTCTGTCTTATGAAGTGACTCTCCAGAAGGAATTTCTCCGAAGTATATCTCCTGAAGTCACGCTTCTGAAGCGAGTCCAATGATGTGACTCTCCTGCAAGAATTCTACTTGTCATTTTCCTAAAGGACCTCTCCGTTATCCCCTCCTGCTGTTCCTTATGACGCAACGATGACGTCGAACTTCAGGCTGCTGATATCTCATTTCAGTGACGTCAGATTCTCGAGTTTTACGTTTCAGAGGACCAGTGACAAACGCAGAAGTCAAAGGTCATTTTTAGTTAAGATATGTCATATCCTATTTGGTATCGTAAGTGGGTACATATTTGTGGTTCGTTAATTACTCCTGTTGCAACATATCAAATGATCTCAAGGCTTCTTTTTTGACATTGAGTAATCTCTGTTATCTTAGTTATCACCAAGGGGCTGAAGGGGACCATTTCGAGGTATTCAGAGAGAGAGAAAAGTTATTGTCCGCCACTAAACAACAGCGACAAAATCGCCTCTACAGTTGGATAAACATGTCTGAGAGAAAGTTTTCATAAGCCTAGAGTTAGGTCTCCGCCTCTGGCTGAGGTTACCTGGCCCTTCTACCTGCCCCTCTCGAGAGAAATGATCAGGAAGTGTCCCTGGATGCCCGTCCAGCTATCCGGGCTGCCCTTCCTCCTGGCCCAACGAAGGACACTCGAAGGGCATCCCACGAGATAACAAAGCGACTTGGCTTCAGTGCGTAGAATGTTAGCTGAGGCTCCTTTTCCGAAACTCTCATGTCTGTCCCGTTGATGGAGTTCTTTGTATTTCTCTGTCAGGGTTGTCGTTCCTCCTAACCGAGCCAAGGGCAGTCAGAGGGCGTTCAATAGTATAACGCTACACAGCTTCACTGCGTTAAACATTCGGTGAGGCTTCCTCTTCGACGTTCAGCTGTAACAAGCACCTCCTTGCCGTTGCGTCTATGCAAGACTGAACTTCAGTAATGTGAGACCGTTTCTGAAGCGCACCTGCCTATCCCGCCGATACCGTTCCCCTACGCTTCCCCTCTCCGGGCCGCCGTTCCCCCTGCCCAGGCGGAAGAAGACAAAGAGTAGTACACAGGGTAACAAATCGAGGCTCCCGCTCCGGAACTCACCTGTGATGAGCACCGCCTTGCCGTTGCCGTCGATGTTCTTCCTCGGCATGGCGTTCATCGCCGCCTTCATCGCCCAGTCGCCGATGTGGGCGGCCATAAGACCCAGGGCGAGCCACGAGACCGCCCACGACCGCTGCGAGACGATGACGAGCGCCACCCACGCCAGGAGCCACGCGGCCACCATGTGGTACCAGGTCATGCCCATGCTGAAGGAGGCTTAGGATTAGGAACAGGGAGGGGTATTCTCGGGTATCTGGAGGGCCTCCTGGACGCGTCGTAGGACGAGACGGCGAAGGGCCTGCTCGGCGGCGGCGGCGGCGGCGAGGACGAAGCGGCGTCTCCGGGAGCGGTCTTGCTACTCGCGCATCACAGCGACCGCGAGCATCAGGCTGGGAACAGAAGGCAGGAAAGATTAACATCAAACCAGAATTACCTGTATTGCTAAACGAATATGAATAAATAGATGGCTATGAATATAATGCTTGTTTTTATGGGCCTTCATATGTTCCTTATCATGTGAACCAGCAGTTTCGAATCCTGTTTCCGAAACACTGACTCGTAATGGCTCGTGTCTCGCATAAAGGAGACGACACTCGCCGTTGGTTAGTGAACGCACACACATACACACACAAACAAGGACGTCGATACACCAACACAACGCACACATACGCGCGCTCTTCCTCACACAAAGGAAACCCCACGAAATAAGGGTCGCTCTTTAATTCACTCTTCATTGCTCTCTGTCCTTCGCGTGCGCCCAAACGCCGCTCTCGGGAGGATTTCTGCGAATAATTTCCCGAGGAGGGACGCGAAAGCCGGAATGCCAAGGAGTTTGTTTGGTTTTTTACAGTTATGGTGGGAGGAAAAGCATTTTTCTGTCGGATTCTAGTTTCTGTTTGTTTCTCTCTTCCTCTCTCTTCTCTCTTTCGCTTCACCATCACTCTTCTATATCTGTCGATCTATCTATCTATCTATCTATCTATCTATATATATATATATATATATATATATATATATATATATATATATATATATATATCAATCTATCTGTCAATCTCTGTCAATCTATCTATCCATCCATCCATCCATCCATCCATCCATCCATCCATCCATCCATCCATCCATCCATCCACCCATCCACCCACCCACCCATCCATCCATCCATCCATCCATCCACCCACCCATCCATCCATCCACCCACCCACCCATCCATCCATCCATCCATCCATCCATCTATCCATCCATTCACCCACCCAACCAACCATCCACTCACCCACCCTCCACCCATCCCCCTCATCCTATACGGAAAAAAGTAACACAAACAACCAACGAGTAAAAAAGAACAAGTAACGAGTCTGGCGTGATGCGGAATTCCCTTCCTCCTCGCCAATAAAATTTGCATACTAATTCGGCCGGATAAACGAAGCGCATCTCGGAAGCGGTTTACGGAGCGAGAAAGCACTCTGGGACGTCTACGGTTTCCTTCAAGAAATTTGCATAATCCGATTGTTGTTGGAAAGGAGAGGAGTTGGGGGATTTGAGTCTTGGAAGAGGGAGTTAGTATGTGGGAAGCAATGCGTTAGATTAATGGTAGGATGAAGGAAAGAATTCCGTAATGATTAATAATGAAAACTGATCGACGAATGTGTTATTTTGTTAAAAAGAACAAGGAAAAAAATATTTATACATATATATATATATATATGTGTGTGTGTGTGTGTGTGTGTGTGTGTGTGTGTGTGTGTGTGTGTGTGTGTGTGTAGTTAAAGGAATGAATTCGGATATAGGTACGAAAAAAAAATCTTAGAAATAAGAAAAAGTAACGAAAATACGCCAGCGTTTCGCCATAAAAGTACGTTCATGAAAGCGTTATCACAGATGAGGCAACACGAGAAGCAATGAATACGAGAATAAGCACAATAAAGCGAGACTCCTAATGCCTTAGCTATCTAGACGTAAGACCGACAATATAACACGTAACCCATTCTTGGCGTTATCTCCCTCTCTATCTCTATAACATTTTTATCGCCGACAAGTGCGTAGTTGGTCGACTGTTATCAGTAGAGGCATATCCGCTTATCTTATCGTTTTTTTTTTTTTTTGTCCTTCTCCTTATCAGGATTTACCTGTGTATGGCAACGTCCTTGCTCGTGAATGTACCAGGCGGGGTTCGGGCGGCCGCGCCGATATCAGCAGGAAGTTCAGATCAGCCCCATTAGGTGTCGCTTCCATGTCTGCGCTCTCTCTCTCTCTCTCTCTCTCTCTCTCTCTCTCTCTCTCTCTCTCTCTCTCTCTCTCTCTCTCTCTCTCTCTCTCTCTCTCTCTCTCTCTCTCCATCCTCCTCCTCACCCTCGCTCTCACCCTCCCTCATTTTTCCTCCCTCATTCTCCCTCTTGCTATTCACACAATTGCTAAATAGATGAATAACTGCACAGTAAATAGTTTCTACCTAATTACTAAAAACATTTATGCACATAGTGGAGTACTCAGACAAACACACGGACAACAAAACACCGAAACATACAGACATATGGCAAAAAAAGGAGACACAAACAGCGATGACTGACACATCGTTGGCATATGTGGGGGGAGGGGGGGGGGCACTAGCACCCGAGGGGAAACATAACACTAGTTCTTGCTAGTTCTTCGGCGTGTGAACCTCCCTGCGTCGTTATCCCCCGCCCACACACGCGCATCTACCCCCCTGCGAGAACGAGTGAAAATACAGGCTTTTTCTCCCGTGATACCCAACCCCACGGATGGGAAAATGGGAAATCATACACTGAGAATGACAGAGAGAGAGGAAGAGAAAAGGTGAAAGATTAAGAGAGAGAGAGAGGAGGAGGAGAAGGACAAGGACAAGGACAAGAAAGAGAAAAAGGAGAAGAAAGGGAGGAAGGAAGGGCGAGGGTGGCAATGGATCTCCTCCGCCGCCGCCACAAACTTGACCCACGACCCTCGACCGCAATTGATGTCTCATTCATAAACTGAGGCATCTTGGCTTGCGTGGAAACTGCATCTAAAAGTTCGGGAGGATTCTCTGCCTGCGTCGTCGATATTTTGCTTTGCGTGCGTTTATTTGTTTTGTTTTGTTTTCCTTTGCGTGGGCACTGAATGGTTGGTTGAGCAGTCATTTAGATTCAGAATTGAGGGACGGTTATTACTTGTCAGATTCGTGCGAATGGAATGGATTAAAGACAGTAACGAGGAAGGGAAGGAGGAAGGAGGAAGTGGGTTGGAGAGGAAGAGATAGAGGAAAGGGAATTAGCGAGGAGAGTGTGA
>NC_091558.1:11971912-11976912 GCF_042767895.1 Penaeus vannamei | reverse complement strand
CACACACACACACACAAACACACACACACACACAAACACACACACACACGCAGACACACACACACACACACACACACACACACACACACACACACACACACACACACACACACACACACACACACACACAATCACCACAATGCCTTACCATCAAACGTCAAAGATAAAAACTAGCACTATTAATGGACTTGATTTGCGATTAACGAGCTCTTTGTATCTTTAACGACTTCCGGTGAGGCGAACACGTCAAACACCTGTTAATAACAAGCTCGTTTCTCAACCTGGAGTAACTCAAAAACATATTCATCCTTCGGCATCAATAGCCACTGCACTTGATCCACTAAGGGTTATTTAAAAGATGATAATAATACTGATAACGATAGGATCAAGATTAAGCAAATTTGATGATGCAATATTAAGACGGAAATTATTACTTTTTTTACCATTACATCGGATTTCTTTATCTTTTTTTTTCTATTTTTTTATCTAATTCTGTCCTAAAGTGTGTAACCGGAAGCTGTTTCCCCAGTTACCGTCAAGTTACCCAGTGTTATAACTAGGTTCATTTTTGACAGCGATAAATATGGACTTCATGAGTTTAGTACCACTTTTAATGCACTTTCAGTTATTATCATTCGAGGTTGGTGTTCAGTAGTTGATATTCACTCAGTGTCTAATCTTTATTTTCTTCAATATGATTTCATTTATTCCATGCTAGAATTATCGTTCCAATACCTGAATTATGATTTTGTCGCTTTTTGCCTTTAGAGGCAGCGATAGCCTCCTCGTAATAGCTTCAATAAAAGTTCTGAAATAGTGCTGTCACCTGTTTCTATTATCTGCTGACGGTGCTGAAATTTGTTATCAATAAATCAATTTAATCAGAATCCTTGTCACTGTTATCAGTATAAGTTATATTTTTACTCGAGGATACTCACAACCCAATGACATTACTCGGTAGAAATTTATATCTGCATATCTAAGAAAAACAAAAACACCGATAAGGGGGTACAAAAGAAGAAAAAGTACTCTAAAAGAAAAAACAATAATAGAAAAAAATATATATTACAAACGTTTCCTATTGCTTTGCTTGCCACGTACTTGGAACACAACGTACCACCGAGTCTCTTGTTATTAACGAGAAACCAACAGGATATCTCGTACTGAACAACGCAGGGTCACGTTGTATTTCTGGAATGGGAAACGTCCTTTTTTCTCCGTTTTATTTACCTCTGATCCCTTGCGTTGTAAATCCTTCCTGTCGCTTTTCTAAGGCTCGCTATCGCAACTTCCGGTCGCACCTTCCATGGAAGATTCAGAAAAAAAAGAAAATGTATGGGCTTGGATCGTTCATTCACACATGCATATACATATTTGAAGTTTAGGGACACTTAGAGGTCATCCGTACGTTTCATCATTATCACGAGCGTACAAGCCATACGCGGGGGGGGGGGGGGGGGAGACCAGGAATACAATATCTTGAATGTGAAAAATGATGATCTGTCAATGGGCGAATCGGCGGCCGCCATGTTTCAAGTATCGTTATTGCTAGCAGGGCTGGCCGTTTTTCCGTAGATGGATTTCTGTCGTTTTCTAATCATTAGATAAAAAAAACGATATAAATAATATAATTGAACCATGCACTATCATTAACGGATGAATATTAAATTACAATTACAGTGCGTATGGTCAGTCTGATGATTATAGGATTCCTTCTGTTAATTTCTTGTATATTGCAGTGCAGAAAACAATATACATTGGAACCCCACCTACCAGGCACCCCAGTATCGCGGACATCCCGCAATTAAGACCAGATTTGGTCAGACTGGAATGAAATACTATATAATTCTATTGATTAAAACCGGTCCAAAGGACACCCCAGTATTACGGACAACGGGCAAGTGAATCCCAGTTAACCATCCACGCAGATCTAAGAGGACTATACTGAGGGCCAGGAGAAGCGTGTAGCTGAAGAACAAAACCCAGACCCACAACCAGAGGAGCCAGTGCCAGTAAAATCAACTTTAGCCAGTGTGCACCGAGCTATGTCTGTGATCCGTGAGATACAAACATTCAGCACCTTCCGCAACCTTAAGGATTTGTTCCATCCTCTCCGTGAGGTGGAATCTCAGCCTGGGACTGTTGTTTCTTCTATGTTACAGAAGCAGATGTTCACCATAGACTTTTTAAAACAGTATAAATATATGAATTAATTTTGCCATTGTCAGTGATATGATTGTAAATATTGTTTTATGTTTCTTATTCAAATACTTCTAGTTAGTAATGTAATATTTTATTTTTCATGCTTTATATTTTTTTGGATGAAATATGCTTGTAATTTTTTTTTCTATAAACATAGATATTAAAGGACTTTTCATACACATACGATCACAATGACCCAATACCCTGAAACTCAGTACTAAGGGCACCCCTCTATTATGACCAAAATTGCTTTCTAGATGGTGGTCTGATTATTGAGGTTCTACTACACAATAAGTATATTATCAAACCTATAGTGTAACAACATTCAGCAACATAAAATGCACCCACATTATATAAAAAAGGTATAACTGAAGAAAATGTTACATTGAACCTGTAAATTTTATTTATCTAAAATGTAAACGGCTATTCGTAGGGAATGTGTTGCAAGGCTGAATTTTTAAAGGCGCTATATGGGACAGTGGCTTTGCCTTTGATGCCTACCTCGAAGACCCAGCAGAAGTGACATCGAATGAAATTTCTGCCGTGATGTTCAGTCTGCCACATCATCTCAGTTCATACTAGGATGGTTTCAGCAGTTGTATGTTTGAATTATTTGAACATGGGAAAAGATTTCAATATAGCTTTAAACACTTTTCATTTGCATCAGACCATCTGGTCATAAAAAAAAGAACAGAAATACATCGTAAGGGAAAGAAAATCATAGGATCTTTGTATTGTCCTGGCCTCGGACTCTTGAATCTAATGCAGTGAAAAAGCAATATGAGAAGACAGTTTTATTTTGCATTCATATATTTTTCATACAATTACAAAATAAGAATCCACAGATAGGGTGATCTTGATCCAGCATCATTTTTCATCCACTAATGTACACTTTTAGGCGGGGGCAGAGTTTGCTTGAAAGTGTATGGTTTGTAGACATGATAATGATGAAAATTATGGATGACAGCTTATGTATATGTGCATTTGGGTGTCCAGTTCGAAAATGAATGAGGTCTGAATGAGAATACGATTGTGTTCTAGGCATTGTTAGACAATGAAGCCATTTTACCAAACCACCGGTTATGTTATGAAATATAATTGAATATAGTAAAGGTCAGTACTAAAAGTTTTGTCAATAAATTAGGGATTAATCAGATGTAATACAAGCTTAATATATTGTAGAATATTTTGGAATAAGTATCAAGTATCAGAAAAATGGTGCTCCTTCCCTGAACATAGACGAAAAGTGACTGGTGGCAGTTAAATCATCCTGTCTGCCACCCCAGGGGCCTAATAATCCTGAAATCACACTACCTAAATCATATCATAGTTGGAGGGTTATCTTGGGGTCTTCAAATCCAAAAGCCCAGGTGGTGGTGGCAGATAAAAATGATTCCACATTAATGAGGCAGGTATTTTTTTTAAATGTGGACCGGACATATTGGTGGCAGTGGTTTTGGCTTGTTTTTCCTGGTGTAGAATTCTTCAGTTGATTTGCAAATCTTAAAGTTAAAATTTTCTTTTGTGCTTGGACGGACTAATAATATACATTTTTTTATGATGGTCATCAAAACAAGGGTAAAACTTATATACTATATTTTTACACAATTGTGATTATATGCATATAATTTTGAATTCAGGTAGATTATTGGATCAGGTAAGTCTGGCAATTAACGCTTCTTTCTACAGAAGTAGCAACTTGCAGATGGTGTTACCAATGCCATTTAGCTAAAGATGGCATCCTGTTTGTATTAATATAGTGAGGGACTTTGTCAATTGAAATTTCACCCAAGTGTAGATTGTTCACCATGAATTTTAAGGGATTAAGTAAATTTTTTAGACATTGAAAAGATCTGTAAACAAGTAGTGCCATTAACAAGTTTTAAAGTAGATGTAGATACAGCAGAAAGGAGTAATAGCATGGAGAATAGAACAGTAAAAAGACTTCCAGAATTAAAGATCGAGAAGGAAAATGCTTCAGAAATAGACATTCAGTGAATGGATAGATGAAGTAGATTTTTTTTTCTAAAGATGGTGTAGTAAGAGGTAAGATATCAAAAATTAAAATTAACAGATCAATTAAAAACCTTCTGAAATATGAGACTTAGGAAACTTGGGAAACATAGATAATTGGTTTGAATTGAAGAAATTTCTCAGACTGTAGTATCGCCACTCATGGCTCATGAAGCTTACTTGGAGCTTCCAGATAGAGATTATGATATCAGTGCAAACTCACATTAGTTTGTTATGAAATGAAAGGTAATTATATAGGGGTTATAGATTATTTTTGGTGGGAAGAGTTACACAATTGTTAGGTAACTGTCTAAAAAAACATTCTAAAAATCACAGAACACATATTAAGTATCTCTGCAATGATAAGAGCTTTTCATTGGATAAGTTCTTACTCATATTGGAGGATGAAAGGTCGGTAAGATTGACTGGAGAAAATGTATTGGACAGAAATGGGGTTTAAGTTCAGATACATTGGGAGAGCTAATATCAGAAGTTAAGAACTTCCTAAAGTAACAGTAATCCATTAAGTAGTGGAAGAGGTAAGGTTATTAGTAATAGAATATAATGTTTACTGTGTAACAGTAACACACATTAGATTAAATGTAGGTTCCAAAATGTCTAATGCCATGATAGTTGTAAATATGGCCGCATGAGAAGTAACAGATAGTGTAGGGATAGAAAGTCGCTACCAAGGATAAATGATAATAGTAGCAAATATAGTGCCAAAGATAGCACAAATAGAAATAAGGTTAAAGAAGAATTAGAGGGTAGTCATGCAAGGTGAT
>NC_091558.1:11954412-11959412 GCF_042767895.1 Penaeus vannamei | reverse complement strand
GCGAGAGGAAGGGAAAGAATGATGATGAAAATAGACAGAAAACCAAACCTACGTCAGTGAGATGAAGAGACGGTGCGCATCAATCTCTTTGCGTCATGAATAAGGCTTCCGGTTGCAGCTGAGATAAGACGAGGTTTTGGTAAAATGACGAAAGAATTTGAAACATGAATATGTAGCACCGAGGAAGGCAAGATGTTCAATGTCCGATCTAAATATTTCAGTGAGATGCTGTTTTACTGTTTATGCTTAGAAAATAGAGGTTGATGAAAAGGTTTATACGGACATTGCTGCACGTGAATGTGTGTGTAAGTGTGTGTGTGCGTGCATATTATGTTTTTTTTTTTTTTTTTTTTTTTTTTTTTTTTTTTTTTTTTTTTTTTTTTTTTGTTATCCCTTCTGCGTATATAAGGAGAGCAGCTTTATCTCTCTAGGTTATTACGCGCTCTGATGTCTCTGCTCTCCGTCACAGAGGCAACAGTGGCCACAGTGTGTCTTTGAGCCTTCCATTGTGTGCGCTGGGAAGGCCTCATTACACATGCATGTCCATCAAGGGGGAGAAAACGGCACGCACTGTCCTGAGCTGCATTGTGTTCAAATGAGCTTAAACAAACGGTCGCCCCTCGAGTAGCGCTGACGCCTGGGGAATCTACAACCCCCTCCCCGCCCCCCCTCCCCCCCTCCCTACCCCCTGCAAGCACTGAGGGCGAGTGTGGCGTCAACGAAACCTTGGGAAATTACATCGCGAGATTTGTACGTTCGCTTCGTGAGCGCGTCGAGGAGTCGGGAGTTCCCACGAGGAGGACCGGGGCGAGTGTGAGTTTTCCTCGCCGCCTCCTTCTCCTCCTCCTCCCTTTTCTCCTTTTCCTTCTCTCCTCCCTTCTCTCTTTTCCTCTCCTCTCCTCTCTCCTTCTCCTCCTCCTTCTTCTTCTCTTTCTCCTCCTCCTTCCTCTTCTTCTTCTCCTCCTCGTCCTCCTCCGCCTTCTCCTTCGTCTTCTTATCCTCCTCCTTTTCCTTCTTTTTCTCGGCCTCCTCCTTCTTCTTCTCCATCTCCTCCTTCTCTTTCTTCCTCTCCTTCTCCTCCTCCTCCTTCTTCTCCGCCTCCTTTGTCTTCTCCTTCTTCTTCTCCTCCTCCTCCTTCCCCCTCCTTTTCTCCTCCCCTCATCCTCATCCACCTCCACCTTCTCCTCCTCCACCCCCTCCTCCCCCGTCTTCTTCATCCTCTCCTCCACCACCACCACCTCCTTCTCCTTCTTCCTCTTCTTCTTTCCCTTTCCTCTTTCGTTTCCCCTCCCCTACTCTCTCCTTCTCTTCCCCTCCCCTCCTTCTCCTCCTCCTCCTTCGCTTTCTCCTCCTCCTTCACTTTCTCCACAACCACCTCATCCTCCTTCACCAACTCTTCCTTCTTCTCCTCCTCCTCTTCATCCTTCTCGTCTTCATCCTTCTCCTCTTCCTCTTCATCCTCTTCTTCTTCCTCCTCCTCCTCCCCCTTCCAAGGCGCGAGGTCGTCGGCTCAGAAGGCAGCCTTGTGCTTCCCGCCGGCGTCCGGAGCGGCGGAGGGCCTCTTCCGCGTGCGACCTGTCTGCTGCGGCCTCTGGTATCCCGGGCGGCAAAGGAACCCGGAAGACGTTTCAAGGATCGAGCTTAAAACTACGAACGTTATTGTTATGGGTGGCGTTCTTTCGTTGTTGTTGCTGTTGTTAAGGCCGTTATTAATGCCGTTATTGTTTTTCTTGTTATTATTTGGATATCACAGTGTTTCTTTTATCCTTGTTATTATTTGTCTGTCGCAATATTTTTTGTTACGAATTCGTAATTTCCCTGTTGACCATCTTTGCTCTTTCATTTGACCTGAGAGCGAGTCCCGTCAACCCGTCGGCGCTCGAGTGCGGTCTCGAATGCGGCCACGACACGCCGCGTCCGAATCCGTTCTCGCGCTTGAGTGCCCGCATCAGCCAAGGCAACTTCCTGCTTTTCGGTGCAGAAGTACGTGCCACTCGACGGGCGAGGCACAGCAGCCCGGAGGTGGCGCTCGGGTGACGCAACGGGAAGGTGACGCCCGCGAGGGAGTGATCGATCGGCCGCCGAGGTCCTGCCGCGCATTCCCGCCCGCCATCCGTCAGGCGCCGAGGAAGGCCCTGTCGCAGGCAACGAGCGGCAGGACGGCTTCGCTCATTGGCACTTAGGCTCGGCGTCCTTCGCGCTCGGCTCGTCGCCTTCGAGGACTTCGGGGGCTGCTGAGGGAGGGAGGTCCGGCCAGGGAGGAGGAGGGCACTCAGGGAGGGAAATGTTGACGCGCGGCCCGGAAGGCAGTGCTGTGGCATAGACGACGCAGCGAAAACTAGTATCCATTGCCATTATTATCACTATCATCGTTATTATATTTGCTATTAGTATCACCATTACCATCATTATCATTATCATCATTCATCAACATTATATTTGCTATTATCATCATTATATTTGCTATTGTTATCATCATTATACTTGCTATTGTTATCATCATTATGTATGCTATTGTTATCATTATATTTGCTATTGTTATCATCATTATATTTGCTATTGTTATCATCATTATGTTTGCTATTATCATCATTATATTTGTTAGTATTATCATTGTTATTCATTATTAGTTATCATCATCATCATCATTATATTTGTTAGTAATATCATTATTCATATTATCACCATCATCACCATCACCACCACCACCGCCATCAGAGCAAGAATAATGACAGCAACAACACCTTCTGCGTGAGAGTCGGCGCCTGAAAGAGATCAAAGACTAAGCCGCCTCACATGATCATTTATCTTTAATCGATTTTTTTCACCAATTACTTTCTTTTTCATTCATTTATTTATTTTCCTTATTTATCTTCTTAGCATTCCTTTGTTTTTTGACATTCTTTTTTTCCTTATCTGTATTTAGTTATTTATTCATTCAATTTACCGTATTTTCTGATATTTTCTGTTTTCAGCATCCTAATGCCCACGCTTTTTCACTACAGGAATGAGGCTGTCATGCATCAATGAAATTATTACTTACCCTTCATTGTGATCTAACTCCTCTTCCTCTGCCTTCTTTTCCCTTACGCCCCTCCCCTTACCCTCCACCCCTCACCCCCACACCCTTCACCCCTTCGCCCCTCACTCCCACCCTTGCCTCCCCCCCTTTCACCCCTTCTCCCTTAATAACAATAAATCACCTGTTCAGTAGGTGACTCAGGATGCTTGCCACCTCGTATTGAGTCATAACTTAGTGTATCAGCGCTTGACAGGTGCCTCCTCTCTCCTTCTTTAGTCTCCTGCTCCTTTGTTTCTCTTTTTTTCTGTGTTGATTTGTCTCTCTGTCTCTTTCTGTGACTCTCTTTATGAATTTCTGTTGGTTTGTATGTCTGTCTTCTCTCTCTCTTCTTCCACTTTTCTTTATCTTCTCCACCTTCCCTCTCTCACCTTTGCTCTCTCTTCATTTCGTTTCCCCTCCCCCTCTCTCCCCTTCCCACCCCTCCCTCCCTCCCCGCTTCCTCTCTTACCCCTCGTGATTATTCCCCTCATCCCATTCATCAATTAGTGTCACATGCACCCCGCCATCAGAGGTGTCATGCATGTGTCACATACGCCCTCTGAATTGAATATCCTCATATGCAACGACACTTAGGCAATGATATACGTAAATTTCTCCATTGGATATCAACACGTATCTGTAGTTCCCTCTTTGTACGAGTATATATAAAAGATAGAATTATAATGAGAAACATTTCGAGTGCACAAAGGGGCCGGATGCAGACACAATAAGGGGCAATTAAGCCTTTAGCATTATCAGATTAGCATCCTGCATTTTACAGCATATCCGTTGAGTGATTGTGGAAGCCGTGCCGTGTGACGTTTCTTTTGGATGGCATCGCGGATTTTTTTCTTTTTTTCTTTTTTTTTTCTTTTCTTTTGATGTTATGACTTCAGCAAAGGGAGGAAGAACAGGGTAACACGCGGAAAGGTATAGTCGTGTGTGTCTGTTCTTTCCTTCGTTGTTTTACTTGCAGTTTGTTGAACGTGGATGCATTACAGTGGGTGTACATATGATGAAATGCTTTGCACTGTAGGGTGTGTCTTACATAAACAGCCTTTCGTATACTAGTGGATGTTTTAGCACCCAATATACTGTGCAGTGGAATTGATTATTGTTAAATCATCATTACCATCGTCATTACCAATACTATTACTGTTATAATCATTATTACTATCATCATCGTTATTATTATTATTATCAAAATTATCAGCAGCAGCATTGTTCATTTCTGTTATTAGCATTATCATACAAGTTCCAAACGCAAGAGAAGTTCCAAAGTTCCAAATAGAGAGCCTCTGCCTTGATAGGCGTGTGATTGGGACTCCGCGACGAGACACGCTATTGTTTTGTTTTTCAAGGACACTTCATGGACGCTATCTTTTTGTTTAGTCTTTTGATAATCTTTTCTTGATTACTAATGATATGTGATGTCTTGATTAAAGGCATTTCTCGCCTTCCGAGATCGCAAAGATAGGATATTCATTTCTTTAGCATGTGTTCGTAAGAACGTTACTCCGAAGCTTGTATAGGGCAGTTATGATTTCAATAACCATATTCCATTAACCATTATAGCCAGTGTTTTGTACACTAACTGTGATATGATGCTCTATGTTTACTGCACTAACTATATTATCATTTTCATTTTTAGTGCATTAACTGTGATATGACAAGAGGTCTTGAACAGAATTGCCATTTATTGAAATTCCAATTTGTTCCGAGGAGCCGAGGATGTGGCCCGAAACCTTCTTGCTTATCTCCTCTTGGTGCCCGTGACCCATACGCTTCTTCAGCTATGGCTTCCGTTCTACGTGATTTAACTGGTTTTGTTTCTTTTGATGCTATTGGATGTATGGAGATTTCATGTTGATACACCAGATTGTCTTCATGTATCACAATTATGGATTTCTTGATCACGTTTAGATTATTTATAGATAGG
>NC_091558.1:11936912-11944412 GCF_042767895.1 Penaeus vannamei | reverse complement strand
AAAGTGTAAGTAGTGTACACAGTTGCGTGCGTATTAGACTACCCGGTTGTGTCCGGCTGAATCTGGTTAAATCTGGTTTTGCTGGTTAAATATTTTTCCTGTTATTTCCTGTTGCTTGGGGCTGCGTCTTCAAAATGCAAGTGGGTGTCCAGTGCTTTCCCTAGGCTTTGGAGACATTACTACTTTTATGACCAAAGCGCCTAAAATATGTATATATTTCTTAAAATGAAGTTAATCAAACTTGTTTTCTCCAATGCCTATCCACAAAAGAGGTCATGTTCTACAATAAATTGTTCAAAATAGGTCATACCAACAATACACAATTTTGACGACAATATGGAATGTGCTGGATGAACCTTTATACACACAAGCTGCTTTCCATTGGCAGGTAGAGATTTGGAGTCCATAATTCACAGTGGCAGCCGTGCAGGGTAAATCCTGCTGAGGGTCAAGTTCAGGATATTTTGATCACGGAGAGAAGCAGTTTGCCGTCTTCCGAATGAGTGAGCAGTGTGTTTTTTTCCATCCAAATCACTCCGGATTTAATGCTGGCAGAAGGTTCACAGTGAGACTGACAAAAGGTAAAAGGAAGCGCTTCATTCATTGGCGATAAAACAGCTACGTCAAGGGCAAATGTCTGGCCTTTCCCATTTCCCCCAAAACGCGTAACCTCGAATGTGACATGCCGGTGCTTTCCTTTCTGCTATAACAGGCAGAGAGGAAGTAGGGCTTAGTCGAGGTCTTTCTGGTACAAGGTATCAGCATTGCCAAAGGTGGATTTTTTGTATCCAGCTTTCAGAACTTTTCCCAGCTTATAGTAGGCCATCAACGCGACCAATGGGGTAGTAAGGGGACATTAACAAGTCCTGCCTGGCGGTGATGGAGTTGGATGAATGTTCTCCTTGAAGATTTTCTTTAATATATAGGCCCCTTTTTCGTCTCATGATCTTGATGGATATGGATACTGCCCTGTTACCTGTTACCACCAGGTTGTGTTTCTAAGAAGGGAAAAAATTGTCTTGAATCAGATCCCTGTATATGTCACTTTTTGACAAAGGGTCACAAACTTTTTTCCACCATGAACACAAATCAAAAACTTGAATACCTTGTGATCAAACCAAGCTCGCAGGTCTAAGATTAGGAGGACAACGGAGCATTCAACTCCGAGACGCTTCTGCAATAGCGGGATTAATATTCAAGGGAATCACTGGACACCCTCCTGAATCAGCAGAAACAGATCAGTAGAATGGCCCACAGCAATGTAGTGTTTACATGTAAATGTATGTGTGGTGTGTGTATATGTATGTGGATATATGTGTATGTAAGTGTGTGTGTGTGTGTATGTATATATATATATATATATATATATATATATATATATATATATATATATATATATATATACATATACATATATATGTATGTATATATGTATGTATATATATATATATATATATATATATATATATATATATATATATATATATATATATATAATGTATATATATATGTATATATATATATATATATGTATATATATATATATGTATATATATGTATATAAATATGTATAAATATCTATGTATATATGTATATATATATATATGTATATGAATATATATATGTATATATATATGTAAATATATATGTATATATATATATTCATATATATATATACATATATATATATATATATATATATATATATATATATATATATGTGCGTGTGTGTGCGCGTCTGTGTGTGTACGCGCATGTGTGTTTGTGTATGATCTTAAGCATACAGTTAGATAGCCGGATAGACCAAAACAGATCCGTGGGCGTATCTACAAAGAAAAGCAAAGACCCCGCAGTGACCGAAAGACCGAAGGACCCGCAGCCGAGCTCCCTGGGCTCGAGGGCGCCCAGGGAGCGGCGGCGATGGTCGACCGGACGCGACGCGGCTGTAGGGAGGAAGCTGGGATTCCCCGGGAGGTCAAGGGTCACGAAAGAGGAGATAAGGGTCGTTGTAAGCATAGATAAAGACGGATTATGATATAACGACAGAGATAGTCGAACGTATAAAAAAAAATCGAGGGGTTTACAAGTGTCGACAATTCCGGACTCGTCATTGAACCTTGGAGGGGGTGTGGGGGGAGAAAGAAAGAAAGGAGAGAGAGAGAAAGAGGAGAAATAGAGAAAGGGGAGAAAGAGAGAGAGAGAGAGACTTCCTTACTTCCGTAGACTTCCGTAGGCAGATGTGGATCAGATCACAGTTGAAGTAAGTCTGAGAAAAGATATTTTTTATGGCAAATAAGGTATTTCCCGTATGAGCATATCAGTGTGACCTTAGCCTGAATGTTCAAGGGGAATTTGGCCGGCAGTTGAAGCTGTATATATGTATATATGTGTCTATATAATATGTATATATATATATATATATATATATATATATATATATATATATATATATATATGTATGTATGTATATTTGTGTATATATATATATATATATATATATATATATATATAAATATATAATATATATATATATATACATACATATATATATGTGTGTGTGTGTGTGTGTGTGTGTACGAGTATACATATATGTAACCCAATCAGTAGGGTGGAGCAAGCCAGCCTTGACTTGGCGCGGGTCCCAAGCCCGGTTAAATGGGGAGGATTGGTATCAGGAAGGGCATCCGGTCATTGAAATCTCAGCCAAAATACAAGTATGACAGTGAACCTTCAATCAGAATCGAATAGAACCTTGTATAATTCCTTGTAAGCAACGCGCAGGAGCGTCGCCCGCCCTCTGATAAATGAGCAAGGCCTACTGGGGAGCAATGGGCATCCCCAGCCGAAGAGGCGTGCCCAAGGAAGGAGAAAGAGAAGGGAGAGGGTGGGCACTTTGAGAGTTGGTTCTCTAACCGTGGGTGCAATGACTGGAAAGGGTAGAGAGATAGTAGATTTCATGGTAAGAAGGAAGATGAACGTGTTGTGTGTGCAGGAGTCTGGGTGGAGGGATGATAACGGCTGCAAGTTAGTCTATAGTAGAGCAAACAAAGAATTGGAATGGAGTGAGTTCAGAGAGCAAATGATAGGAAAGTGGTTATCAAATTGTGCTTTCAAGGGGAAAAATATCAATATCTTGAGTGCATATGCTCCACAGGTTGGATGCAGTGAGGAGGAAAAGACATCTTTTTTGGAGGATATGAATTGAGACGAGTGAAATACGAGCAGAGGAGAGACTGGTCATCGGGGGCGATTTGAATGGGCATGTGAAAAGGAATAAGGAAGGAATCGAGAGAATCCACGGGGGTTGGGGAATCGGCGAGAGGAATGCTGAGGGTGAGAGAGTGATGGAGTGTGCAGTATCATTCAGTTTGGCAGTTATTAACACTTGGTTTTAAAAGCTGTAACCTATAAGAGCGAAGGAAATGAGTCATTTGATTTCCTTATATACAGATCACATTTGAAAGTGTTGAAAAACTGCAAGGTAATAAATGGTGAGGGTGTAGCAACAACACGGAATAGTAGTAATTGACTGGAATATGGAAGGTACGGAGGAAAGCAAGACTGCACATGCTGAACCAAAAATCAAATGGTGGCAACTGGTAAAAGAGGCAGACTAGTGGCACGAGTGTAAGGAAAAAGTACTGAGGGAAGCCGGACTCCCGTTTGAGTACAGCAATGGTAGGACCACAACATTGAAGTGATCAAGAGAGCTGATACAGAGGTTCTCAGGATGACATCTGGAAGGATGATAAGGAAGGCTGGTGGTGGAATCATGAAGTACAGAAAGCGGTGAGGACCAAAAAGGAAGCAAAGAAGGACTGGGAAAAGCATGGACAGCAAGAAGCTGGAGAGCACAACAAAAGATGTAAAAAAGGAGTAAAGAGAGCAGTGGCATGGCAATCAAGTGAAATATATGAAGAATTAAAGACATCAGAAGGAGAGAAAAAATCATACAATTACAAAGTCCAGGAATAAGGCAACCAAGGATTAGACCCATATAAAATAAGTCACGGATGAAAATGGAGAGGTCTTGTGCAGCCAAGATAACATAAATATGAGATGGGAAAATACTATGAAAGACTGCTAAATCAAGAAAACTCTAGAATGATCTTTGAAGAGGGATTTCAGAATTCAGGAATAACTCGGAGTTTTAGCAGGAGGGAAGTGAAAAAGCAGCTGATGAAGTTGAAAAATGGCAAAGCAATAGGGCCGGATGGAATTCCAGTTGAAGTGTGGAAGAGCCTTGGAGAAGAAGGAATAGATACACTGTAGGACCTGACAGATAAGATATACCAACAGGAAACTATGCCAGAACAGTGGAAAGATAGCTTTGTTGTGCCACTCTATATAAAGGGTGATATCCATGCCTGTGCCAACTACAGAGGAATAAAACTGTCTCACACCATGAAACTCTGGCAACGATCAATAGATCAAAGGATTAGCGAGGAAACATCTGTAGAAGAGCAGCAAGGTTTCATGCCAGGTAAAGGAACAACGGATTCAGTGTTTGCCCTTAGACAAGTAATGGAAACGCATCGGGAAAAACAAACGGGGTTACACATAGTATTCATAGACCTAGAAAAGGCATATGACATAGTCCCACGCCAAGAAGTCTGGAGGTGTACGCAAGAAAAGGAAATGCCAGAGAAGTATGTCAAATTGGTCCAAGACATGTATGAAGGAGCAAAAACGAAAGTTAAAAGCAGTTTTGGATTGACTGGATCAATACCAGTAAAAGTTGGACTGCATCAGGGATCTGCTCTAAGTCATATCTTATCGACCCGATCATGACCGTTGTATCGCAGGGAATTAGAGATCAGTCACCCTGGTACATGTTTGCTTATGACATCGTGATAGGCAGTACTAACAGAGATACTAGAAGAAAAACTGGAATAGTGGCGGAAAGCATTAGAAGACAGAGGATTGAAGATAAGCAGAAAGAAGACATAGTATCTTAGATTCACTGAAGATCAGGGCACTGAGATCTGCCTGGAAGGTGTAAGACTGAACAGAGTGGAAAACTTGAAATATCTAGGATCAAAAGTAATTAGCAATGGAACTATGGATGCAGAAATCACGCATACAGTACAGGCTGGAAGGAGAAATTGGAGGAAGATGCCAGGTGTTCTTTGTGACTATAAAATAAATGTAAAGCTGAAAGGAAAACCATACAAGACTGTGGTGAGGCCTGCTATGGTGTATGGGTCGGAGACATGGCCACTGAAGAAAACTCAGGAGATGAAATTGTTGAGATGGATATGTGGAATGACAAAAATGGATAAGATCAAGAAATGAAAGAATCAGAGGAACAGAAAGTTGAGAAAAAATCCAAAATGATCCCGGAGAGGAGGTTGCAGTGGTATACCCATGTAAGGAGATTGGAGGATGAGTATGTGGGGAGACAGAGGTGCCGGGTGGGAGAGGGAGACCAAAACAAAGATGGATGGATAATGTGAGAGAGGATATGAGAGACAAACATCTATCAGATGATGATGTGCATGATCAAGTTGGATGGAGGAAAGCTGTCAGAAACATCGACCACACATTGAAGTGGGATTAAGATGTAGAAAAATAAGATATATATGTGTATATGATTATATATGTATACATATTTATTTAGATATAGATGTTGATAAATGTGTGTGTGTGTGTGTGTGTGTATGCGCGCGTGTGTGATCATTTTGATTTAAAGTCAACAATCCATTTGCACTTCAGTATATCACAATTCTTCAGCAAAGCTGCAATGAAGCCTACGTCCTGCATAACCCAAGATTCAAGTGGCTGTACACTTTGTGCGGATTTCATACCGAGTCATAATCAAGGAGCATGATCCTGCCGATTAAATAGCAGTATCTGCTAATGGCCAGCAAAGTTAGCTGCCGTGTCGAACTCTCAGATGCCTGAAAGCTGTAGAATGGTCAGTTAACAAGCGAAAAAAATAATCAACGGCTTATTTGAGACAAAAATAGGAATGATAAGACAGGGAGGTGGCAGGTCAACAGCCAACGAGGAATAACATAGGCGTAAGGCCAGTTATCCCCTACCAGAGTAACGCTTGGAATCGTGAACAATGATGAGGAATAAAATAGAGAAAGAAACCATTGGTTAGGTTGTTCTTTTACTCACTGCGAAATGCGTGTGTGATAGATTTTACAGTATATTAAAATTTCTAGGGAATTTCTTGTTTTATAAATATATATATATATATATATATATATATATATATATATATATATATATATATATATATATATATATATATATATATGCGTGTAAATATGTAGATAGATAGATAGATTAGTAGATGTTGATAGACATAGGCTGTCGATCAGTTTACATCACTGAACATGAAATATTTCTTATACCGACGAAAACTCCTACCTACATATGTGTATAACTATATATACTATTATTACTATATCTTTACTAATATATCATATCGTTACCTCTATCATTATTATATTTAGTATCCAGGGACAGGGGATAAAATTAGTCTTCCCTTTCGCTAAAAAAATACATGTCAGGTGACCGAGATAAGCGCATACTTGAGGATTATCTTATAGTACGGTGACTTGAATGTTCGTCTACTTGAGATGTAAGAGAGAAAATATTTGTGACGAATTTGTCGTAGTGTAGTTAAAGGAAGTTTAGTTTCTTAGAATATATTTGTTTAAGGCTTTGAATGATTCAGTATCATAGCACATGTTTATAGTATGTGTAGTCTGCTAGAAAGTGTTGATAGTGGCTCTATGGGCGGTATATTAATACATGAATGTGCGTAAATATATGGGTGCCAATCCGCCGTTACGAAGCGACTATATCCGGCTTTTAACATAAACATAAAAAAGGCTTTTGAAGAGCACCCCCGCATAGAAGTGAAAAAAATGCACAAACTTATACGTATAAATATGACTCGCATGTAATTAGAAGAAAAAATGCAAACCCACATTTATAAATGGCACTCCCGCATGTAATTAGAAGAAAAAAATGCAAACCCACATTTATAAATGGCACTCCCGCATGTATTTAGAAGAAAAAAACCCACAAACCCCCACTTAGAAATAGCATTCCCACATCTATTCAGAAGAAAGAACCTACAAACCCACACATAAAAAACACACCCGTATGTATTTAGAAAAAAAAAATCAGTAAACCCACACTTAAAAATGGCGTTTCTGTCTGCAAACAAAAAAAGAGGAAGAAGCACCCATCGACGCCTGCCCTTGCCCATTAGCCCCGCCACTCGTACCCGACCGCTCGCCATGTCCCCTCGCCGCGCCATCCCGCCCTTCTCCCCTCTCCCCCTCCCTTTCCCCTCTCCCCCTCCCTCTCCCCTTTTCCTATTTCCTTGTTTTCACTTTTGAATGGGATGTGTAGACTAGTATGCGTGTAGACGTCATTGCATGAGTACAAAGAGAGAGAGAGAGAGAGAGAGAGAGGGAGGAACGGAGAGGGAGAGAGAGAGGGAGGGAGGGGGAGATAGAGAGAGAGAGAGAGTTC
>NC_091558.1:11926065-11936412 GCF_042767895.1 Penaeus vannamei | reverse complement strand
TATTTCTTACCTCACATCATCCGCTATCCACTTTATCATTTCAATTTTCGCTTTCTCTTTGTTTTTTTATTGATTGTATTTGTATATACATGCAAATGTATGTATATGTATATATGTATATGTATATATAAGTGTGTATGTGTGCTTGTGTGCGTGATATATATACATATGCATACACAATATATATATATATATATATATATATATATATATATATATATATATATGCATACATAAATACATATACATACATACATACATACATACATACATAAAATAAACAGCCATAATGAGAATTGAAAATGAATGTAACGTTTCGACCTCTTCACGAGTTCCCCTTCAAACAAATGATAAACCGAAATGGATACAAGGAGAGAATTTTGACAAGTTTATCTAGTGGTAAACCCGACTCATTCATCTGCGAAATGGAAATGTTATAATCATTCCCGTAACGCACGACAGGACAGTGCCAGCAATCTCTTACGTATTCTGCACAAGCCGTCGCTCGATGAAAAACGCCGTATGTTTAAACGAGCTGGCATTGACATTGTTTGCACACATCTAAACGTGTTCCGTAACACTGTGGTTAGGCACAATGCGGACGGCGGTGCTCTTGATACTTCTCCAGGTATTTACAAGACTCATTGTAAGGACTGACCGGTAGAGCTTTTGAAAAATAATAATAATGAGCATAGACGTGATGTTAGATACGCCAGAGAAACTAATGCGTTTTATTCACTTAAGTGACGAAGGACATCAGTTGAACTGGAAAGACGCCAAATTAATTCATAAATCGTCAAATTCGTATGAAAGAAAAATGTTTGAAGCCCTGCTAATTAGAGAGAAAAAAAAGAAAGAAAGAGAAGAGAGAGAGAAATTGTCACTAACCAAAGCGTATTTTCTTATCTTTTATCTTCATAATTTCCAAACGTGGCACTTAAAACACTTGAGATAAGAGATGTAGTCACGAGTCTCTAAAGTTCCAAGGATTAAAGACACAATCTGCAATGACATGTTTATTCAAAAGATAATTGCACTTACAGAATGCACTCACACATACACACGCATACAGAGCATCTCATATATTTAGTGTAGCTATACAGAGAGACATATGCAAACACTGACATATGATACAAGAGTCATTTTCTGAGATCGCGCAAGCAATATACGTTCCTCCCCCATCAGGTAGGACCTATTGGGCTACACGTGCCTTCGATAATAATGGAAGTCTTTGGATGGTCTAAAGTTTACATATTTGCCTATTAAAAGCCTTATCCGTGCGAAAGGGGACAGAAAGGAAACCCACAGAACTACTTAAATGAAACTGTCTTTATAATGCAACTTATTAATTATCTGTTTAAGTGTTGAGCAGCATTATCAAATGGTTAATGGCTCAGAAGCAAAATAGGTATGCTAGATATCAAATGTCTTGCAGCACTGTAGGAAGCCATAGTAGCGAAGAGGATAAAAAGAGGAGCGAGTTGATTTCTAAAAGCGCTACACGTCAAAAGTCGTGCAGCAGTTTAGGATAGTATGGAATTGGACAGGGAGAAGAGGGGTGAGTTTAGAGGGCGACTAAGTGGGTTAAGCCAGGGATTAGCCAAGGGGGGATTAGATCAAATGAAGGATATGTCTGAAGAAGGAAAATAAGTTGCCAAAGGAAAAGTGTGGGATTTTGCGAAGAGATCGGGGAAGGGAGGATAAGTGAGCTAAAGCAGAGGTACGGTCTGCAGAAAAGCGTGGACAGGACAGTACGATGTGTGGGACTGAAAAGGGAACACCGATACTTGGTACGCAAGGCAAAAAAGGTTCACAAGCCTCTGCTATCACTTTCTCTATATAAAGATTTACACTAATTCCCATAATGAAGGCAAAAAGCTAAGCATCGTTTTTTTACAAACATTTTTTCAGATTTACGTGATCATAAGTAAACCGTGGAGGACACTTCTAGAAATAGCTATAGCACGATTAGACTGTCTTTCAGACTCAGCAATTTCACTCTGATTGTCAGATGCTTATTGCTGGTAAATTTACAAGAAGCAAAGCAATCTTATACTAAACATCATTGACCTTACTCTCTTTTCTCTCGCTTAAAAAAATTACTAAGTATGGTAATAGAGGAAGACATGATTTTTTCTGGATTCTGTTCTTTGCAAAAGCAAAATGAAATACATGGGCAATGCCTACTAATTTCTCTAAAACAATATTGAGCACGAATAACTCTTCTTAATTCTCCAAATGTTTGTCCTCTGAGGTTTTGCCAATTTGCAAAGAAAGTACGTTGACAACTAGACGGCAAACTTTTTCCATTTCACATTTTACCTGTGCAAAACACACGAATATGCCTCGTGTGTTTTTTTGTCCTTCCTTTCGTTGTTCCTGTTGCAAAGCGTATGCGGGCACGGGCATGTGTGCGTGTACGTGCGTACGCCCTGTTTATATGGATGAGTGTGTTTATCTTGCAGCATTTTACTTTAAACTATATACACAACAGCAAATTTTATTATCTTCAGCTTATAAGGACAATTATTCTTTGGTATTTTCGTAACTAAACGACAATTGCTTTACCATCTCTTAATCCTCTTTCCTATCCGTCCTAGGCTGTTAACGCTCAATTGCTAGACGATATCGGTTTCCAGAACTATGGTCGATTTCAATAATAAAGCCACATGCCTCGCAGTAATTACGTATACATATCATCAAATCCATTTCTAAATACAATCTACCGCCACCATCCTTATTAAGTAAGAGGAAAATTATTTTTCTTACCGTAAGGGTGAAATGGAGACTTTAAAATATATAACCAATCTCTCCTTTTCCTTTTTTGAAGCCAAGTAGAGGATAATGATTCCTCCATGAAGGATCGTTTGATGCTGGTTGCTAGAATGACAACTAGTTTTCAGCCAATGCGCCAGTCGACAAGTTTAAGTGCCATGATACTTTACATGAACTGGAAGTAACAGTCGTTCAAAATCGCACCGCAGAAAAGCGCTCGGAGATTTCAGTCCTGTATGTCATCGAGAGAAGAGAACCGAGGGAAGTCGTATTGTCTATAACGCAGGCAGATTGATGTAATAATCTAAAATATAATAATCTAAATTGTAATAATCTAAAAATTGATATAATAATATAAAATAATCATACCACAGATCGATATAATAATCTAAGATAATCATACCACAGATCGATATAATAATCTAAAAATTGATATAATCTAAAATATAATAATCTAAAAATTGATATAATAATCTAAAACATAATAACCTGAAAATTGACATAGTAATCTAAAATAATCATACCACAGATTGATATAATAAAAAAGTTGAGTGATTTGTCTTTCTTAATCATAACATAAAATAAAATCCGTACTACACACTCGTTATGACAAATCATAGACATATAACTGATGGACAAAACCCACCTTTCTATGTTTATTTCATAAAATCGTATAGAAATGTAAACGTCCTATTCTGGGTTAGTTTGTTCGAACACATGAGGAAGACTAGTATTCTTGAATAAATAGCCTGTAAAAAGGCTAATAATTTTTGGTAATATTTTTTTTCATGGTTAATAGTTAAAACAAATAAATGTGCTAGACATCAAATGTCACATAACACTATGATTAAGTATTGTGGCGAAAAGGCTAAGAAAAAATATTAATGATAACAAATGAATAAATAAAAATAAATGATTAGGTTAAAAGGTGTTAAATGTCAAAGGCTATAGAATAATGGTAGAGAGAAAGGGTAAATTGGGTGAAATGGAAAGTATGTGTATAAGAAGGAATAGGAGCACTGTGTAAGGAAAATGGCAAAGGAGCCATTATGAAACATTTAACAGGTAAGACGGGAATCGATGGGTGTTGAAGAAGTAGGAGGCGAAGAATCCGGGGAATGAGATAAGGGAATAGGGGGAGCGGTTAGGATAGTGGGGAAAGAAGAGGGAATGATGGATGGGGTGTTTTAGGGGAGAGTGCATGGAAGAAGGGGGAACTTGAGGAGGAGGATGTATATCAATAGTTTAGACATAGAGGGAATAGGAATAGATAGATTGAAGGCTAATGGTTAATGCTTTAAACAAAAATAATGTGCTAGACATCAAAGGTCATATAGCATTACGGTAAAGTATTGTGGTGAAAGGGATTAAAAGGAGTTATATACTAGAACAACATGTTTCAACGGTCATATGGCATTAAATGATATTATGGTAGTGGATGGGGCAGATAAAGGGAAGTAAATGCCGTAGGATAGGGATTGAGAGAAAGGGGAAGGGGTTGAGGACAAACAGTGATTAGATATAGTTCTATTGTATGGACGCTCGATTCAGGAGGAACGGGAAAGATATATGTGTGAAAAGGAAAGACTAAAGCGAAACCAGTATCTAAGGTGGGTTGGAGCCGTCTGTATAGTCTTCCAAGATATGTGCTAGAAAATATGTGAGGAGGGCAGAAGGTGGGATGTTTGATTCAGGTGGATCTGGGAAAGTAGAAGAGCAATTACAGGAGGAAGGTATTAGCCAGGGAGGGAAAGATTGGACAGAAAGAGAAAGGGATCAGAGATGAGGAATGAGTGAATGGAAAAGCAGAGCATCCACACAAACATGGAAAGGCGTAGGTAAACGTGGAAAGGATGAGAAAGTATGAAGAAGGGATTGAGGGACAGCTTTGAGAGAGAAAACTAGCGAAGTTATATATCGATTTTTAGAGAAAAAAGGGCACAATCACGAAAAAGGGATGGTAGGCCTGATTCTGTATATACTCTCAATTTGAGAGGATAAAAAATCACCTACAGGTAAGCAAAGAACGCAATGATGGACTGTGTCAAGGTGTGTGAGGTGGGAGGCTTAGGCAGAAGAATGTATGACAACCATAATCTAGGGTGGATAGGATTGAGGTAATATGCAGATGGAGTGTTTTGCAGTCTGAACCCTAGGGCATTTGTGAGTCCTTAAGAGTCAGAGGCAACGTCAGGCATAAAGGATTTGATCTCGTGAAGATAGTTTGGAGTCAAAAATGACACCAAGGTACTTAGATGGTAGCATGGTATAGTGTGGAGGTTGGGAGCCTATATGTGAAAGAGAAAAAAGGATGAAAAGGTTTTAGAGGTAGAAAACCGAAAGCCATGGAAAAGCTGCTGGAGAGCAAGTCTGGAAGGACTAGAGGCAAAGGCAGCTAAATCATCGATGTGCAGAGATGACCGGATTCTTGGGGTGGTTCAACATTTTCACGTATACAAAGAGCACTATTTTTACTAGACCCCCCCCCCCTAAAAAATATACACCTGAAAATGTTGATCCCAGACATGCCTTTGAGCAGACGGGTAGTCCTGTGGAAATGTTCCTAACAATCATGCTATCCCCTTATAATCTTGATAAGGGATCATTTTTATAATAAGGGGTCATTTCCATTTGGGAGAAATGTCAGGACCATTTTCAACAGGGACATGTATCAGGACCAGGGCCGGATACTCAAACGCATTACGGCGCCTTAGCTTACGGCCGAGTGTTCCTCTGACCCATAAACTGATCAAGCGACCCGCCATATTGGTACAAGTTAAGGTGCTATAGACTAAGGCAAGAGGAGAGCAGCCCTGGCGGCTTACGGCGAATGACATAAATGACATTTTTTCAGCCTTAAAGTAATAGATACATTATAATTTGTTTTACTAAATTATGGTGTTATTAGGTGTACATGGACCAAGTCTGGATTACTAAATAATGCAACAAGTGTAATATTCCAAAATAACTGTGATTTGCTTTTCCCGATAGGTTAGGTTAGGTGTTGTATTTGTAAAGTGTTGTCTTCGCCTCGGATGTAATGGTTTAATTTATATATATTTTTATTGTTATTAATGCTAATGCCAATATTTACAGGATTATCTTAATTTGTTGGCGAGTGGACATTAAAAAGTTTGATCATGCCACGAGCTGGAAACATTGTGTTTACAAAATCAGCTTAGATTCCCTAAGAGCTGCCGAAAACAGCAGCTATAATTGGCCACTGAAAATCCGACGCCCTATGTGATTTACGGCGCTACGAGATTTAAGGCAGGGTTAAGGCGCCGGAAAGAAAAAAAAAAGTTATTGTATACGAAGTTGAGTCCTATATATGGGACCTAGACGGTTAGACCGCAAGTTTAATCGCCGCAGGACAGCTAAGGCCTTCAGCATGCCTAAAGTTTAAGGCTGTTTTGAGTATCCGGCCCCATGTAAGTCTGAGAAACATTCATAACTAGTAAATATACCAGCCTTCAACATAATTGCATTTATTGAGCAAATACAAAACGAAGAATACATAGTGGTCATGAAGGCGAGGTTAGATCCAAAAAGTGGTATTCAGCCACAGACACTGAGCACTCAATACGATATGACATCGTCATATCGTATTTCATAGAATTTAAAAGTGTGCGAGTGGGTTATAACCCTACACCCTAGCGTGCGCTTTGTACATTCATGAAAATGTTTAAAAAATTGAACCATACCTTATAGTAATGGGAAATACCGTAATGCTGAACACACTGCCTTGTGAAGCACCTTCGAATTAAGGGAAATAAGAACAAGTAAAAGAGGCAAATCTGACACAGGTGGTGGGATTAGAAAGAAAGGACTTTATGAAAACACCCATGTGTCTGTGCATGCCATTGGAAGGTAGTTGTTAAAGGATATGATTTGTATAGGTACCATGTGAGTGCTATAGGACAGTAGTCTTGAGCAAGGGTACCAGGTTTGTTTGGTTTTAGGAATGATAGTACAAGGGCTTCACGTCAGTGGGAAGCAAAGTTTCCGGTCGTCCATATGTTATTGAATATTAACAGAAGGAAGGACAAGGAAGTAGTTGGAAGGTGTCTTAATATACAGCAATGTATACCATTTGGGCCTTTGTGAGTGTTGCGGCATGACCGTAATGCATGATAGATTTCAGAAGAAAAGGTGCATGATATGATTCTGCAGAGAACAGGGAGATGGGAGTGCACTCTTTCTGATTTTATGGGAGAAGTAAGAAGAAAGAACCTGGCTAAAATAGGCACCAAGTTCAAGAGCTACTTGAAGAGGGTCAGAGATGAGGCTATTGTGGATATAGAGGATGGGACAGAATGAGAAGGATGTTTACCTGATAGTTTATGGATCCGCTGCCACTCTGCACAGGCAGGCACAGATGATGTTATGGAGGATACACAATTTTGCTAGCTGTTTTTGATGGAGTTATGGATTGTACAGTGATGAGCTTATGTCTCTTTAATGATATGAGGGTTGTCAATTGACTACGGGTGCTCTTATAACGATAGCTTTTTCAAGCAACACACTTCAACTGGAGCACTTCGGGTAATCTAAGTTCCACCATGGAACACATTTGGAAGTATAAGGTCAGGAGGTTCGGGGAATGGCTGTATAGGCTGCATATAGGCATATAGGATATTGGTTATGAAATATAGAAGCATCTCTGAAGTGGAAGAGAAGGATGATGCGGTAAAGGTATGCCAGTCACCTCTGTCAAAGCACCAGGAATGGGGGGTTGGGGAGTGGGACATAGGAAGTAGGAGAATAGAGAAGTGATCACTATAATGAAGGTGGTCGAGAAGTGGCCAGTGGAAGTCTAGACGAAGAATGGCGAGCAAAGAGAAAGATCTTTTGGGTCTTGCATAGAAATTTTCGAATGTCCTCAAGGGTTTCTAGAGTGGAGTTGGGTGAGGTTTGGGAAACGAAGAGGAGATAAGCACTTGAGGTGTAGATGTTGTATGTGTGGATGGAGAGATTGGAGGGTGGAAGAGGGAGCGGTGCATTCTCTTGGCCCATGTTTAGGCCGTTCTGAATGTCTTCAAGAGTTTTTGGAGGGGAGAGGTGAGAAATAAAGATTTTCTTATGAGGAGAAGAGGAAACAGATACCTGAGTAGAGAAAGATGGTGTAGGAAAGGAAGTGGTAGAAGATGGGAGTGGAATATCTAGATTGACTGGAGTGACAGGTAGAGTCAGAACGATTAGAGATATGCATCAAGGAAGTGGTAGAGATTGGAGTTTAGACTCGAAAAGGAATATGAGGGGGAGAGAGGGAGTAGAGATAGGATGGTAAGGGGTAGAGGGAAGAGATGCTGAAACATCTTGAGAAGATGGAAGGGAGCAGCAGGGCGAAGGGCAGTTTTGGAATATGCAAAGTGAAAAACCCTCGTCGTAGTGCTTCCTGTATGGCCTCACATAGAGTGAGGCCAGACAAAACTGTTACCTTTGATTCAAGCTTACAGGTAACGCAGCTCCTATGAAATAAACTAGGGGAACCATCAGACTTGGCCAAAGGAGAGGCAGGGGTCGGGAAACCCCAGAAATCAAACTTAGACAGGCTATGCCCCTAATAAAGGTAAAGTGGAAAATCTAGCTTTAATAACCACAATAAAAACTACATTTCATAAGTATTCATATGGTTAATGGTTAAAAGCGAAATAAATGTACATCTAAGGTCATATAGCACTATAGGAAGGAATAGTAAAGGGTGATGTCAGGTGATAGTTGCTATGCGTCAACTATCTAAAATAATGTTGGAAAGTTGAAGCTGGGTAAGGGGGTTGATGAGGGAAAGGGTTATGGAGGTTTAGGTAAGGGAATTAGATCAAGTGAAGGATATTTATGTGTCTGAGGAAGAACAGGTTGTTTTAAGAAGCAGACGTTTGAGAACGGAAACCGCGAATATTCCAATAAAGGAGAGCTATATCTTAGTTATTTTGAGTGGAAACGCCGGTACGTGTTGAATCTATGGGGGAAGGAGCTAGGGGGTGTTGTGACATAAGTGATTCCCGTGTATATCCGGGAGGGAGTAGAAAGGATAGAGGGGATGGAGGGAGGGAGAATGTGCGTATGGTTGGATGGTTGGAGTTGAAGGGGGTGGGCTGTGTTGGGAGGGAGTAAGAGGAAGTGGTGAGGGAGTAATTTGACTGGGGGAGGTAGAATGCAGAAGTGGAAGTGGGGAAGTAAGTAGGCATAGAGGAGGGTGCAGAAACATCTTGGCGTTGAGGGGGAGGGGCAGAGCGAGCGACATTACTGGAGTAGTGAGTATGAGAGAAACCTTGTCGGCGTGCTTCCTGTCTGACCACGTAGTGAGACCATTTTTGTATCTGAGAGTTGCTACCTCAGACTCGAACTTGTAAGTGGGACAGCCTCTATAAAATACATTATGGGGGTCGCCGCAGTTAGCACATGTGCATGTTTGTGCAGGGCAGTTTGATCTGTTATGACCGGGTTGGGCACAGAGGGGGCATCGGTCTGTGGAGTGGCAGTGTTTGTCCAAATCAACAATTTTGACATTGACGGGGAGGTTGGTATGGGTGAACAAGGAGGGATTGTCCACCAATGTAGATACGAACAGGAAGGTCATGTGTACTGAAAGTAATAAGAGAGGTTAGGGTGTTTGATAAAGAAGGTTGTAGGGTTGATGAATTTGAGGAAGTTTGGAGGGTAGGAATGTCTTCTGGAGATTGAGTCTCTGCTTGGGCGGGTAATGCACGAGTAGGCATTGAGGAGTGGGTAGTAGTTTCAGTGTTCGGAGTTGTGGTCAAAGGAGAGCCTGGGGTCGGAGAGCCGGTGGGTAATAACCCTAATAGGGGTATTACATCTTCATTACTGGCCATGGGAAGCCTTGATTATGGAAAGGGACAAACAGTCCACCCCCAGTGCCCTGTAGTGGGTAAGGGCTTGACAATTAAATCAGGGGAGTACCATGCCCATGGTTCCCGCAGGCCGTTCAGGACTGGCACAAGGTCAGCCTTTCATCCTTTCAGCACGGCTCTTACACCCTAGGAAGTAGATAGAAGGGGTTGGAGGAGGGACGGAAACAAAAAGCTGGAGGGTAAAAGACCATGCAAAATTAGTTGAGTCGAGGGCTGAGGCTCTAGGCAGAGGAGATCCCTGCACTGGGTCTCAGTCTACGTCTCCTAAGCCCCCTCACGACAACAACGGACAAGGGATTGGGGGGGGGGGGGTATTCATATGACACCAATTTTGTTATATCATTCGGTAAGACTTTGGGAAAGACCAATAACCCTAGTGATATGGTTTTCATTTTTAAACACTAAAATTTACCTTAAATTTTTTCAAGGCCACCATCCTTATGTTAAGGTTTCTATTAAGAATGGTTTGTTTATTGTTAGAACACATGTGTGCTAGACATCAAAGGCCATACAGTACTACAATAAGGGTAAAAATAAGTTAACAATTAGGATAACGTTTGTTAGATAACGGTTATTGAGCTTCAAAGGATAACATGGCAGAGAAAGAGGGGGAGCAAATGAAGTAAAGTGGAGATTAATAAAATAGGAAAGGTTTAAGGGCATAGTGCGATTAGAGGAAATGGTGAGTACCTGTGTC
>NC_091558.1:11893565-11906065 GCF_042767895.1 Penaeus vannamei | reverse complement strand
CACATAAAAGGTCATATCAAAAATCAGATTATGGAGCTGGAAAGCCTTCTAGCTGTAAAGGGTATATAACATATGTCTCAGATAAGTCTGAGCAAGGACATTGTAAATGTAACTAATATTCAGATTTAATCTATATTTTCTCCACTTGTTTATATATATTATATATTTGCTTAATTTTTTTGTCCTTATAATGCATAACAATTGTTGACACTGCAAGTGATATAGCTTGAAGCCAATAGAATAAGTTCTGGAGGTGACATAAAAAAAAAAAAAAAAAAAAAAAAAAAAAAAAAAAAAAAACTGACAGGCCTGCCCAGGAAATCAGCCTGAAAACAGAAATGTAAAAATTTGTGCATGCAAAACATAGTTAAATGCTGCTTACTATATAAATCCTCAAAAAATAAGAGGAATAATTAAAACAAACAATTTTTTTTGCACATTTCAAAGTTAAAGAGAAAGTCGAAAGAGAAAAATAAGTTTTCTGAAAGAAACTTTTCAGGTTTTGTAATATAAAAGAATTGACCACGAAACTAAGTATGTGCATACATGCACACATGTGCATGTATGTGTGTATTTTGTGTGCAAATGCATGTCCATGAGTGTGAGTGAGCAAGGATAATAAACAGCTAGTGTGATTTTGGGAAAGGGAGACTGAGCTTGTATGCTTACTTCTGTAAGTGTTATTCTAGGTGTGAGTGTAGGTGAAACCTTACAAGTATGAGTCTAAGTGTGAGAATGTGACAGAGTAGAAGCAAGTGCATTTGAGAGCAGGACTTTAATATCCATTCCGAAGAGAAAGGAGAGAAGAGAAGAGAAAGGAGTGGAGACAAAAAATATACAAAAGTTACAATCACTTGAAGCCCAAATTTTGAAAGTCAAATTAATTTGGGTTGCATCTATGAAATCTCAGTAACATTCTCCCAGATGGATTTTTTTTTAGATCACCATGGGTAACTCTGACTTTTGATAATCTTATTCAAATATGTAGCAAGCAGCACAAGTATCGAAATGCATGCTATGGACAGTTGTTAAAAGCATGTGAGATTCAAATAAAGCCATTTTTTGCACTTGAAAACTCAATAAAAGAATGACAATGGTGGCATCACAAATATAATGAACACATTCATCAGCCGTGAGCAGCTGCAGATGGGACTGACAAAAGATTCGCACAATATTACTATAACTAAGGTAAATGGATAATGAAGGAGAATGAGGAGGAAGAGGAAGAACAAAGAGAACAAGAAAGAAAAGGAGACAGAGAAAGAGGAGGATGGAGGAGAGGAAGAAGAAAGTAAGAGGATGAGCAAGAAGAGAGGAAGGGAAAGATGAGGGACAAGAAGAAAAGGATGATGGAGATGAATAAGGTGGACTAGTAGGAAGAAAAAGTTGTGAAGAAAGAAGGAAAAAGATACTTTTTAAAATCTGAAAAACTAAAAACTATATAGAGCAGAAAAAGAAAAGATGCTCAGTGAAAGATGATATCAAACCAATAGGCTTTGACTTTTCTAAAAAATAAAAATGAATAAAAAATAAAAGCAAAATACCAAACAATGATCTCGTCAAAGTTAAAATATTTAAGATTCAGGAAATTTCTTGCAAAGAGTAATTCAGGGTTATAAAAGAAAAGTCTATAGATTCCCTTTTTTCTTTTTTCACTTAGAAACAGGATGGCAACAAAATATGATAATCAGACTTCTCTACATCAATATGACTACATATATAAATTAATAAATTCTGTACTCCTTCATCTCTATCAATACTATATTATACATGAAGACTACATAATACATCATACTTTCTAATATGTATATTCAACGGAACACAAGGATACAATACCTCTTAATACAAAGGACATGGCCTCTCCACTTTTACAGGTAAAATAACTTTTTCTTCTTTATAGAAAATAAAATGACCAATTAAATGGTAGTAAAAAAAAGGCACATTCAAGACTAATACATTTTAAGTGTATTCTAGAACACAACAAAACTGTAAACAAGCAAACAAAATAACAAAAATAAAATTTTGCAAAGGAAAGTTCACAGTTAAATATCAAAGCATATTAGGAAATTGCATAAGTACCACATTAATAAACACTGTCAATAATACACAGGTCATTAATCATCTAATTATTATAATGAGCAATTTCACAGAATATTCCAAACTGCAATTCCACAATACATGGCTAAATAGAGGAACTCCATACCAACTATCATCACAAATTCATGACCAAAAAAAAAAGAAAAAAATATATATAAACATTTTTCCTTGGGGTTTGGGGGTGGGGTAATAAGATGGCAAAAGTGATCGTCAAGTATTGAGGTTACTGACAATGCATAAAAAGATAATAAGTTATCAAGGGTAATATCCCTTTCATCTTTTGTTGCTATTGCACATAAAATTCAATGATAGACTAGTAGCTGAGACTCGGGTGTCTGGAGTAAAAGAACAGAAAAAAAAAATTAAGAAAAGATAATTGAAAGAAAAAGGGGGAAAAACTCCACAGAAATTAAATAAAAATAACTGGATTTTTTTTTAAAGATTAGGTTGAGGTGGGATGACCATTACATGATTGAACAGCTCTCCATTTCTGGTCTGTGAACTAGCATTCGCATATCTTCAGATGAGAATAAAACATATTTGTCCAGTTACAAAATTGTGGATAATGTGCAAAAAGAGGCATGAAAAAATAAATAAATAAATAATAATAGTGATAATAATACTAATTTGTAAAAATGGGGAACTTTACAGAACACATTATGTATTATGTCACAGATAATTATCTGAACATCAAGGTCTGTATCTCAGTCGAATATCATTCCAGCAATAGTACATATATCATCTTCCTGATTTTAACAAAAAATATATAACAACAATAATAACTTTCATTTCGACATCATTATTGTTATCACTAGAATCCTTACCTTTAGTAGACTTAGTTGTTCAAATGTTATATCCCTACTAATAATCATAATCATATCTTTATCGTGAAATTTATATTTAATACATTATCAATATTAACGTTCTATTTCATAATCGTATTACTACTACTGTAATTGTTAATGATGTAAGTATAATTAACTTGATTTACAATATAAAATTGTATTCTCATCGCTATTTCTTTTAATGCCATTATCATTTCAAAGCTGTTGATTCATAATAGCATTATAAACTAGTAGCAATGGCAGTAGTACTAACAGTTTTATAAACAATATGAGCACTAGTAATATTTTATAAATGATTATGCAGTTTTCAACCAAATAACTGGTAATTTAAATCAAAATACCAATATCATCAGAAATATTAATATCATTAGTAGTAATCTCAAAAACAATAAATTCAGAGGTAGCAAAAATAACAATAATAATATTTAACAATATTAATAATTATAATTATTATTAATAATAACCATAATGAATAACCAGAATTAATAATTAATAATCATAAAAACAACAATAACAATAACAATAAAAATAATAAATGTTGATAATTATTATAATGATGATAATATTAATTAAGGAAAATCAGAATAAGATTATGAAAGAAATAACAAAAAATAAAAAAAATAATAATTAATAAAAACAAATATATAAATAAATGAATAGAACAAATAATAGAAATAACATGATCATCATCTTTGATATTCACCAAATGCACCAAGTGTCCTCAATACAATACTAACCTTCTTGATTCTGTTTTAAAAAAATATTTATTCTAACTCTAAGGAATAACAACAGACAGCCATTACGCCAGGACTTATAACAGCCAATACCTGATGCTCGAGGCACTATACCCAATCCCTTATAATAAACACTTATTTATATCACCAATTTACTGGAACAATATATATAGGCTTAAGACTGTGTCCAATTCTAATGAAGTGATAAAAAAAATGTGATAAACAATGAACGTGGAAACCAAAGTAAAAAATAAATTCCTGTGTTTATGCTATTTTCAAGTATCTAAATGCAATTTCTTTCCCTCACTCTTCATGTGACATATCCTTACGAATAAGAACTTTTAATGGGGTATTTCAGAGCAACTTGTACTATGAAAAGGGAATGCAAATATGAGGAAGAACAGAGAATGAAAATTATTACACTATGTAGAACATCTTTGCAGACACATCTTACCAAGAAGAAAAGAAAAAGGGAGAGACAAAATCAAAGTGTACCCATCTTCCCACCATGCTGAACCTTTTCCAAATCTAATCCACATGCCTTACTGTCTAGATACACTAATAATAGGGTTTGCAAAAGGTTTTTGTAAAAACACAAATCCCCAAAGTAACTCTTTCTTTCTGTGCATGTGTGTATTGTCTTTCAATGTGTACGCAAGGGGGACTATTCATAACTGCAAATGTGAGCATGTTTGCGTGAATCTGTAATTGTTTTCTTTATTGAAAAAGGAATGTGATAAGGCTCAAAAAAATAAAAAAAACACTGCTACATAACCATACACAAGTTTTAAATCCAAAATAACCATTTTGAAGCCTTAGAGAGGAACGGTCATGTCCTAAGAAGCTGCCCCATGCTTCAATAGTACAAATAAAACTGCAAGTGGTCAGCTGAGAAGGGAAAATGTGGTCTCACACCAACAAACCATGTACTGCCCCATCTCTCTAACTAATCACGCCTACCAACTATCCATACCATGGCCACAGGGATATGAGGATATGGCATAGCAATAATATTTGTCCCTCTTCTCAGCCCTCCTCTATCTTGCCTTTCTCCTTTAATTGTTCTTGTATCCAAATGATATCATGATGTTTAATTTATTTTAAATATGTTCTGTTAAATGTTTACTGTCCTTGCAGAATTACCCTCCTCCTAGATTGTTTTTCTTACCAAAGCAACACAATAAAAAAGAAATCTAGTGCTCAAAAGTTAGAAATTCAGATAACAAAACTTTTTACATAAATTTGCATAACGATAATTTTTGAAAACAATTTTCTTCTTAATTTCTTATTTTATTTCCTAAATACAATTAGACATCATCTTGAAAGGTATCCCTGTTTATGCATAGATTTATACTGGAAAATTCTTTTCTATAATGTTTCCCCATAGAAACCTACTTTTACAAGTAATGGGCTCTGGATATTGGCTTCCAATGTTCATGATAAAAACTGAGTCAGCAAACAATGAAAATACTTTTAACAATATAATGTGTGACCTTTTCTCTCTCAAAGCATTAGGAAATCTACCTCTACAATAGTTAATTTCTTTATATGTGAAAAGAAGTCAGAAAAAAGAAATCATATACCATCTTAATTTCTTATTTTAATTTTACTAGTGCCTTTGCTACTGAATAAAGCAATTAATTAATAAATCCCAAAAATGAGCTGGATGTTGCCTAAAATACCAAAATGAATGCTCTTCTCATTAAACATGCAAATAAAAGTGTTCAAAATAAACAATTATAATAAAATCAGTGTGTGAGTGGCTCTAAAAATGTAAATGCATGTGAAAGGGGGACATGCGAGTCACAGAGCATAAAGCTACAGTCCTATAACTAAACATGTAAAGTCACGTACACTCACAGAAACATCCATTTCTACTCACACAGCTAATCCGAGGCATATACACTTGCTGTCATACACATGGACACAAATAACCATGATACTTGAGTCTGACTTTTCCCCAATCCATCACTGTGCTCTAGGTTTAAGTTTCATTTCTATTAGTTTTTTTAAGAACAATAAAATATGAGGAAGCACTGAAATAGTAAAGAACGTAATGTGTGAAACTTGGAAAAGATTAGTGTGAAACTGTCATTTATATCAGATAATCTGAATCACAAGCCAAGGCTTGATGAAGAATGGATATAAGATATTAACAATGATTAACAAATGATGACTATGGGCATCATAATAGTGGCTTAATAATAGGAGCAGGACAAGAATGATAGCCAAATTAATTCTGTACATGATACAGACCCTGGGCTCTCCTATGCTTACAGAAATACTCCTGAAGATGCTGCTCAGCTTTACCCCTATATCCCATGTACGAGTATGTTCTCTAATTCACTTGCTCACAAACTACAACTCATTCATTCATCCATCCTAATTACCCACCCACCCACTCACCTCCACCACCCATCTATCCACCTTCTCACTGCCTTACTATCACACACATGCTTAAACCCGCACATAATCATACAAATTCAAAACTTATTCATTCACTTCTTCACTCACAAAATGCATCTCCAAATATTCTGTATGCAAAGATAAATTACCTCTAGAATACTAAACCACACTAGAAGCAACTCCACTAGCATTTTCAACTAATAATGACATACCTATAACTACCAACGAGAATGGCAGGGCACTGGCATATAAATACAAAATTATGCACATGGATTGTTCATTTTCCAACACTCAATTATTTTTTTTATTATCATTGTACTGGTATCAAGGGTTTCACTCCTAATTACCTACTGGAATGGGGAGGGGGTCCAAGCACACTCTTAGTGAATAACACTAATCTGAGATCTAGCTAGACTTTCAAAAGTAATGAAAATAACTATTATAAGTATCACTAACACTATACCAGGAGTTCCATTCAGTTTTAAAGGATCTTTTTTTTCATTCCTTTTTTTCCTTTTTTGTTTTTGTTGTTCTTTCTACTTTGCTAAATGGATACAAGTAAATTCTTGGAAAAAAATGCTTCCTCTACAAAGCATTCACTCACATCTACTACACAGTTTCACAGATACTAGTTGTTGTTCATCTAGATACAGAAAGCTATCATTAATTTCAAAATGATTATCACAGCCTTATTAAATCCAATAACCTTAACAGATCAATCACAAAACTTGGATAAATAAAAAAAAAAGTTATAATCATAAAAACACAACTTCCTCTAAAAGTTACTTTTCAGTAGTCTAACATGCATGTCAACATCTCAAAAGGCTAAGCCTAAGTGAATGGTATAATGTAACAATAATTAGAATGACAGTAAACATTCTAAGACATGAGAGGAATGACAGATCTTACAAATTCTTCTAGTCTTCTGAAATCCTATTTGTAAAACTTTGCTCTCACATCTCAGAAATTCTTGATTTCAATATCACGTTTCCTCTACAACAAGCAAAGCTTCAGGAAGAATCACTGCTTGGGCCATGTAGAAGATAATAACCAAGTGAACATGGGCAGTTACTATACTTAGAGCAAGAGTTCTGTACAAGTCATGTCCTTTTATGTTCATTTACAAGAGTTATCCAAAATTCATCTGCATAAAATAACGAACACACGTCAGTACTGTCAAAGGTGACTTTCTTGGCAATATCTACTCTTCTTTATGAAGGAGAAACGAAAAAAAAAAAAAAAAAAAAAAAAAAATACATATCCAACAGATAACAGACTCACAAATGTCTTAGTTCTTGTTTCTAACAGAAAAGCCTCACAGTTTGTTTTTCTTTTCTTCATAGACAGAAACACACCACAAAAAATATTTATAAATAAAAAAAAATATTAGAATTATGCATAATATACAAACAAGAGCAACTTATCCACACAAATATACAAAGAAGCCTCAAAAGAAAAGTCTCAATTCAACCAGATCGGAAACAAAGTGCAACCAAAGCTTTTTTCATACCATCCTACAGCTGCAGTTGAGTATTAATTACTGCATCTAACATTAATGAACTTAAAATTTCTTAAAATATATATAGAAATATCCACTAAATCTGTAATAAATATAAAGAGAAAGGGTATACTGAGAAAGAAAAATATATATATTTATAAGGAATGCAGATCAAAGAAAGATCTACTAAGGAAAAAAAATGAAAAGAAGAAAAAAAATCTTGAACAAAACATCTCAACAGAAGAAACAAAAAAGGAACAGGTTTGATAATAACATAAATGAACACTTTTTCCAAAGCAGAAAAAACAGAATCAGAGAGAGAAAAATGCCCTTCAGCAAGGCCTCTGACTATGTAGAAAAAGATCCCCGATGGATCAACTCCCTGTACACATTAACTCATGTCTCAACTAACTAGAGAAAGGTTTCATCTGTTCCAGCTGCATTTCAAGTGCAATTCTTTCTTCCATCACCTGAAATAGTAAACAATAACAATAATTAGTAAAGGAAAAAAATAAAAGGCAAAGGAAGAGAAAAGCTTCCAAGATTTAAGACTAGATATATGTAGAGAGAAATACACAATAATGAAAATTAACTCTTTTCATGACCATCACATCATGAGAAAATCTGGCTTAAGGGGGAGGTGACATGAATATGACACCATGGGTAAAACTGGCTGTGGGCCAGGTGACACAAACTTGCCATGGTGATGGAAAAGGCTCACCAGAAGTGCAGAAACCTCTTCAAGGGAGATTAGACTCGTTTAGAGTTTAGAAGGTCTTTTGTCTTATCCCTCTGATAAACGAGTGTGGAATAAAATGTCTGTAAGCTATGACGAAGAGTGCCAGCTCCAGGGAGGACACCATTTCCATGCTCAGCATCCTATTCCTGGCTGCCATGACCAGTGTCAGCACTTATTTTACAGAAAATTGAATATTACAAAAAAATAAATTACATGACACAAATAACAAAATATTACATTTTTTTCTTGCTCTGAGTTATTTACTACTTCGAGAAATGATATGGAGTCTGTGCAAGGAAAACAAGTGTATTAACAAGTGGATAAACCAAATCATAAGACAAATATAGACATGGGGAATTGGCAAAAAAGCTTAAGGGAACCCTCCCTTGGCAAGGGAAGGGGGGTGAGGAAGGTCAAACTGAGTAAGCTAGCATATTGTATAGGTACAAGAATGAGGAAACTACCAAATGACTATTACAGCCGAGCTCTAGTTATTTCTTGGATAGCACACGCAAGCACTGCCAACACGTAGATAAGGTACACAGCTCATATGAGCCCAGTACACCTGTGTTGTTTGTTACAATCTTGCATGCGGCACTTAATAAAGACATTGTGTATAGATACAAGTTTGTGAATATTGAAAGAAAACTTTTATACCATTATCAGAAAAAAATAATAAGTGATTTATACTGGTATATTTTATGAAAACTTTCTTTAAAAAAAAAAACAAGTTTTGTGTACTTTTACATGTGAAATATGCTTTCCATTGGGACTCCCTGGTAATATATTGTGCCTTACGAAGAGATCTGTATATACGAGTAACTGTCATGTTGTATTCATGCCAGGATTATATAACTAGAATGATTTTGTACTGATATTGCCATCCACAGATCTTCATTTCTTCAAATTTGGATTTTCAAAACGAAGCTGGTCTAATTAGTTGTCTTTATGATTTAATTAATTCATTATTAAACTTTAAAGACAACAATATCTACATTTATATCCAAAAAAGAAGAAGAAAAAAAAGAGAAACCTTTACAGAATATCATTCCTATTGAAAATAAAACTTCAATTGACCTGGTAATCATTGCATCGCAAAGTACACTAAACAAGTTTTTTTTTTTTCATATATAACATCATTAGGTTTAGCATGATAATGAACTTTGGCAACCATCCAAATTCCTAATGGTTTCTCTCAGAATTTTGTTTACATAAGCTTCAGTACATCCCAGCAGTCGTAATTTCCTTCCAATTCATATACGGTTTATTGCTTTTACTACAGCATAGGAGTGCTAAGGTCATGTAAATAGCCAATTTTTAAATTTTGGAATAAATCTAAAAATATGGATTAGATAACACTGAAAAAAATACCAAAAAGTGGTCACTATGTCAACCAGACCCCTACCCACCCCCAAAAAAAAGGAAACAAAGAAAATTCTCTTTACATGGCCTTAGCATCAAATAGATCTACCATAAGTATTTATAGGGGGCAAATCAAGGAAAAATTACGACCGCTGTGATGTCCCGAAGACAGTATTTTTTTTTACTCTCTCTCTCTCTTTTATACATCTTCGGGGCTCCCACACCCCCTATGGGGAGGGGGGGAGGGTTAAAATGATATATGAAACAAAGAGCAATCATATACTCTACATTATGCAAAAACAATCCATGAGTTATCTCCAACCGACATATTTTTATGAAGAAATTAGTAGAGCAATAGTTTATGCACAAAAAGTTCATACACAATAACATTGCAAAGTTATTGTGCATAAAGTTATGCATCCGACCTACACCCTGCACACCCAGCAGATAGCCATTTACATAAGCCTGATATCCATTCTTTAGTCCATGTACCTCCCAAGAAGCAACTGGATTCAAGGAGTTAAAAAGAATAAAGAACAATATAAAACAGTTAAATTAACCAACTGGATCCCAGTAACATGACTAATATGTTATGAAAAAATTTGGCTTTTGCATTATTTCCACCAGTAAATGAGAGTGGAATGTACCATTCGTGAGCTATCGCTGGAAGAGCGCCACCTCCATGGAGGACATTATCTCCTGCCCACCTTGACAGGTGATTCATGGTGTGCTACAGAAAACTGAATACGAAAATATTAAAAAGTGAGACCATTAATGAATCACAGACTACCTAGACAGATAATATGGAGTCTGTTCAATGAACAGACTCCATAGAGCAGGCATGTAAGCCACGTCAAGGAGAGTTACCACCTGAGAAAGCCTAAAGGCCAGTTTTTGGTCTAGGTGTGGTCCATGAAGCAACCAGATCCATCAGGTTATTGACACAATGATGATAATTTCGAGAATATGGAAAAAATTACCTACTGTTTTAAAAAGCACAACAGTTCTTCAGTCATAAACACTGTCATTCTTAATCATTCAAAAGATATTTGAAAAATTATTTTTCATATTCCTTGTGCCTTATCTTCTGAACCTTCTATCATTATATTCAAAAAGATTTATCTTCAAGATTCCATCATCCAAATTTCTACCCTATTTAACATATAAAATCGACATGCACGCAGAATGGGACACATCATATTAACCCACTGGCAACAGGTATATGAAATACTTCTAAAATATTTGTTTTGGTAATTTGATTACACATAAATGTATTCACTAAGCACTTGGTTATCAAGAAGTCAATCACTAGTCCTACCTCATTTTACCTGCTTACCCCATTCCTTAAATCTGGAGGACTTAAATGTTATTTGTAAAACTATTCTTAGCATTATCGTTATTACCATTACTGACATTAAAATTGTTATAACATTAATTCACTACTAATAGAAATAAAAACAAAAATATTTCCTTCCTGAAATTCAAGGGATGGGGGTAAATAAGTGAGATCTAGTACCTGACACCATCTATATACAAATAAAATTAGTTAACTACAATCAAAGTATACATGCCCTCCTAGTATCAACTGGATATAGACAATCTTTGGGATCATGCACTCACCTCAGCTAATTCTTGATTAAGCTCAGAATTTAATCTGGTGAGTATAGTATTCTTTTCAGTTGTTGTTCTAATTGAAGCTTGTAGCTCTCTTTTATCCTTTGGTCTGGAAAAAATATATATCAATAATGGTCAATTATCATATTAAGTCACTTAAGTATGTCAGTTTCATTTCCCAAGTGATTTCCATTAAAAAGTATCCACCTCCTGACACCATCCCTTTTTGGAAATCAAACAATATAACACCCTTGCCATCTCCCTACAATCATGAATTAAACTACTACTACAATGAAACCATTGTCAGTACTGCATGTAACACACCTGGCTCCTGTTGACATATGCCGTGTTCTTTCCTCCTCTTCACCCCTTGGTCCCGACACACGCTCAAAAGCTGATCCAATTTCTATAAGAATGGGGAATGATATACTGACAAAAAATTTTGTTTTTAAGGCTGGAATATATCAACAAACCAATGTGTACAATGATGATGGAAAAATATATATATATTTTTTTTTCAAATTAATTCATCAATGAATTCCAAAAAAAATAAAGAAACAAAAAACTTGCCTTGGTGAGGCTTGCGGTACACTTCAAAAGCAGATGCCCTAGTGTGCTCCACCGTGGGTCGGGTATCAAGGGGGAAAGCTGGATCATCGCCCTGACTAGTCTCTGTTCCTGCCATATCACCATCACTTTTCTGGTATATCAACTTCTTGGGAGAGCTCTGAAGAAGACAAGTGAGCCTTAGAGTAAACAACAAAGCCATGACCTCTACAAACTTGGGGTATATATATAAAAAAAAAAAAACACATACTGGGTATTTTTCTTTTTTCTTTAATAAATTTTGAAGAACATCTGCTGTCACTTTAAATCACAATGAATGAACATTAAAAGGAGAAGTATTGAACTGTACATGGAGAAGTAATGCATGTATTCTATATTCCCATTTTTGCATACCTCAGTCAGTAATCAAAATCTGATCAGTATTGCATTTTGGCCATATCCAAAACATTTTCAGTGATGTTTCTCTACTTCAGATCTTTCTTGTCTCTTTAAAACATCTTTAAAAAATCAGAAAGATAATTAACTGTATACTGTGAAGCCTGCCTAGTAAGCTTAATTATTTTTTTTTCAATGTCAATCACTTGTTATAGTTACATTTCCTTATATAATTGGATATCAACACAAATACACTATATACA
>NC_091558.1:11860684-11870684 GCF_042767895.1 Penaeus vannamei | reverse complement strand
ACTGTGGAGAGGGAGTCGTAAGGCAGAGAAGGTGCCGCCCCCAATCGGCTTTGACTTGTAGTGATACTCGTGAATTTGATTTTGGTGTGGAATTAGCCTTGGAAGTGTACGAACCAGTAACAAAACAGAAATTATGTAATTTTGATATCGTTGTTGACCATTTATGGAATACACGAATACATTCTACTTTGATACTGCAAATGGTAGTACAAATACACATATGTGTATGTGTAAATATATGAAGGTATGCGAGTGCAAAGGTGTTCTCAGACCAACTGCGTTTATCAAATATTTTGTTTATTCAAGCTTTCAACTGTAATATAAACGTCGATATTTTCACATTAAGGCATTTTAGTCATGTATATATCGATGCTCATGTGCATATGAAGGTTTGAATTAACAAGGCATTTCAACACACACACACACACACACACACACACACACACACACACACACACACACACACACACACACACACACACACACACACACACACACACACACACACACACACGCCCTCACCGCCCTGTCCCCTTCGCTCAGCATCCGGCTCAAGGTCTTCTCCAACTCCCCGAAGGAAGGCCGTCCCTCGGGCTTAGTCCTCCAGCAGTCGTGCATGACCTTGTATCTGCAGGAGAGGAAAGGATGGGCATCCTTAGATCACGTATTGTGCGTCGTGGTTGTTGGCGATGCTGGTGGTTTATGGTGAAGCGTTGGAAGGCGAGGTTAATAGTCTCTGGAGAATAGTTGGTGTATTTGTCTCTCGGTATTTATTCTTATTCTCGGTATTTATTCTTATATAATCATTATCTTCATAAAAAGGCTAGTAGTGACCGCGAAATGCAGTTTTTAGCGGCGTATAAGACACACATCACCCCCCCCCTCCCAATGAAAATTCATTCAAGGTCTTATATATATATATACACATATATAACAACCATATCCATATACGAAAATGCGGACCCTTTTCCTCTCTAAATATACCCTGCTATAATCGGGGCGTGCCAAATCCTGCCAATCCTATGCGCCATCAATTATGGCAATTCACACAGAAAAAAAAAAATCTGACAATGAACAACAACAACGACTGCATCCAATCATAAACCCAAAAGAACTTGCACAATCGAGCCGAATAAAAAAAGTAAAAAAATACCAACACCAACATGTACTCCTCAAACAAAAGCAACAAAAACACAGCGAAAAAGCAAAGCAAAAAAAGCAAAAAACAAACAAACAAACTATCTATCTATCTATCTATCTATCTATCTATCTATCTATCTATCTATCTATCTATCTATCTATCTATCTATATATATATATATATATATATATATATATATATATATATATATATATATATATATATATATATACATACATACAATGACAACACCATCTACTCCTCAAGCAACAAAAAACAACGAAAACAAAAAACAAAAACAAAAAAACTCACAAGTCCCCCGTGGCGAACCGTGGCCGCTCCATCCTCAACCCCGACTCCAGCTTCTTCACAAAATTCTCGTCGACGGAGATGCCGGGGAAGGGGGTCCGCCCGAGGCTGTTTGCGAAGGAGGTGGATAGATAGATAGGTAGGTAGGTAGATGGATGGATATATGGATATTTAGATGGATAGGTAGGTAGATGGATGGATATATGGATATTTAGATGGATAGGTAGGTAGATGGATGGATATATGGATATTTAGATGGATAGGTAGGTAGATGGGTGGGTATATGGATATTTAGATAGGTAGGTAGATAGATAAGTAGTTAGATATATGGATATTTAGATAGGTAGATAGATAGATAAGTATTTAGATATATGGATATTTAGATAGGTAGGTAGATAGATAGATAAGTATTTAGATATATGGATATTTAGATGGATAGGTAGTTAGATGGGTGGGTATATGGATATTTAGATAGGTAGGTAGTTAGATAAGTAGTTAGATATATGGATATTTAGATAGGTAGGTAGATAGATAGATAAGTATTTAGATATATGGATATTTAGATAGGTAGGTAGATAGATAGATAAGTATTTAGATATATGGATATTTAGATAGGTAGGTAGATGGGTGGATATATGGATATTTAGATAGGTAGGTAGATAGATAGATAAGTATTTAGATATATGGATATTTAGATAGAGAGGTAGATGGGTGGATATATGGATGTTTAGATAGGTAGGCAGGTATGTAGATTAATGACAAGGTAGGTAGATATATGGATGTTTAGATAGATAGATGGATAGGTAGGTAGGCAGGTAGATTGATATACATATAAAAAGATAAGTCGGTAGGTATATAAAAGATAGCAATATATAGATAGTAAACTCGATTCAGTTATTTTCTGGAAAAAAACAGTTGGCCAATATGTATAAATAAGACGGAATAAAAACAAAAGGAAAGGAATTCATAAGAAAAAAACACGTGATTAAGGGAATCCATAATCAAGAGCAAAGAAATCGAGTCAACTACATAATACAATAATAATAATAAATAAGAATAAGAGTAAGAAATAAATAATGTAAGAATACACAAACGGAATTGATATCTCTCCCAGATAATATAAACATCTGAATTTCCAAGTATAAATACCTGAATCTCCAAGAAAATGAAGGTACTTGAATCTCCAATAAAGTATAAATACCTGAATTTCCAAGATAATATTAATACCTGAATCAATAGGAAAGAATGGATACCTAAATCCCCCCAAAATATAAATGCCAGAATCCCCGTGAAAGTATAAAGACATGAATCCCCAAGAAATTATAAATGCCTGAATCCCCGTGAAAGTATAAATACCTTAATCCCCAGGAAAGTATAAATACCTAAATCCTCAAGAAATTATAAATGCCTGAATCCCCGTGAAAGTAAAAATACCTTAATCCCCAGGAAAGTATAAATACCTAAATCCTCAAGAAATTATAAATGCCTGAATCCCCAGGAAAGTATAAATACCTGAACATCTCCCACACGACAACTCCGAAGGCCCACACGTCACTCTGCGTCGAGAAGATTCCATCCCGGAGCGCTTCCACGGACATCCACTTCACCGGCAGTGGCGCCTGCAGGAGGAAAGGTGGAAAAAGAGGAGGATGAGGAGGTAGAAGAGGAGGAGGAGGTGGAAGAGGAGGAGGAGGTGGAAGAGGAGGAGGAGGTGGAAGAGGAGGAGGAGGTGGAAGAGGAGGAGGAGGAGGGAGGAAGGAGAACGAGGAGGAAGAAGGAAGGAGGAGGAGGAGGAGAAAAAGAAGAGGAAGAAAGAGGAGGAGGAGAAGGCGACGGAGGAGGAGAAGAAGAAGAAGAAGAAAAAGGAGGAGCAGGAAGAAGAGGAAGAAAAAAAGAAAGAGGAGTAGAAACAGGACGAGGACGAAGGGGGGGGGAGGAGGAGGAAAAAGGAATAAGAAGAAAAGAAGAAATAAGAGGAAGTTGATAAAGAGCAGGAAGAGGGAGAAAAAAGAAAAAAAATCAACAACCACAATAATAATCCTAAACTCCTACAACCATCACCCCCAACATTCCCAATCCCCATTCCCCTCAGCACTCAAAACTTAGCACTCGAAACTCAGTACTCAAAACACAGCTCTCAAAAGTTATTACTCGAAACACAACATTCGGAACTCAGCATTCAAAACTTAGCACTCGAAACTCAGTATTCGAAACAATACTCGGAACACAGTATTCGAAAAAGTACTCGAAATGCAGCATTCGAAAAAGTACTCGAAATGCAGCATTCGAAAAAGTACTCGAAATGCAGCATTCGAAAAAGTACTCGAAATGCAGCATTCGAAAAAGTACTCGAAATGCAGCATTCGAAAAAGTACTCGAAATGCAGCATTCGAGACAGTACTCGAAATACAGCATTCGAAACAGTACCCGAAACACAGCATTCGAAACAGTACCCGAAATGCAGCATTCGAAACAGTACTCGAAACACAGCATTCGAAACAGTACCCGAAACACAGCATTCGAAAAAGTACTCGAAATGCAGCATTCGAAAAAGTACTCGAAATGCAGCATTCGAAAAAGTACTCGAAATACAGCATTCGAAAAAGTACTCGAAATGCAGCATTCGAAAAAGTACTCGAAATGCAGCATTCGAAACAGTACCCGAAACACAGCATTCGAAACAGTACCCGAAACACAGCATTCGAAACAGTGCTCGAAATGCAGCATTCGAAACAGTGCCCGAAATGCAGCATTCGAAACAGTACTCGAAATGCAGCATTCGAAACAGTACCCGAAACACAGCATTCGAAACAGTACCCGAAACACAGCATTCGAAACAGTACCCGAAACACAGCATTCGAAACAGTACCCGAAACACAGCATTCGAAACAGTACCCGAAACACAGCATTCGAAACAGTACCCGAAACACAGCATTCGAAACAGTACCCGAAACACAGCATTCGAAACAGTACTCGAAATGCAGCATTCGAAACAGTACCCGAAACACAGCATTCGAAACAGTACCCGAAACACAGCATTCGAAACAGTACCCGAAACACAGCATTCGAAACAGTACCCGAAACAAAGCATTCGAAACAGTACCCGAAACACAGCATTCGAAACAGTACCCGAAATGCAGCATTCGAAACAGTACCCGAAACACAGCATTCGAAACAGTACCCGAAACACAGCATTCGAAACAGTACCCGAAACACAGCATTCGAAACAGTACCCGAAACGCAGCATTCGAAACAGTACCCGAAACACAGCATTCGAAACAGTACCCGAAACGCAGCATTCGAAACAGTACCCGAAACACAGCATTCGAAACAGTACCCGATACACAGCATTCGAAACAGTACCCGATACACAGCATTCGAAACAGTACCCGAAACACAGCATTCGAAACAGTACCCGAAACGCAGCATTCGAAACAGTACCCGAAACACAGCATTGGAAACAGTACCCGAAACACAGCATTCGAAACAGTACCCGAAACACAGCATTCGAAACAATACTCGAAACACAGCATTCGAAACAGTACCCGAAACACAGCATTGGAAACAGTACCCGAAACACAGCATTGGAAACAGTACCCGAAACACAGCATTGGAAACAGTACCCGAAACACAGCATTGGAAACAGTACCCGAAACACAGCATTGGAAACAGTACCCGAAACACAGCATTGGAAACAGTACCCGAAATGCAGCATTCGAAACAGTACCCGAAACACAGCATTCGAAACAGTACCCGAAACACAGCATTCGAAACAGTACCCGAAACACAGCACTCACCACTCACCACTCGCAACTCAGTCCCAAGAACTCAACCCTCTAAATTCATCACTAACGTTCTTGCTCTTCCTGTAATTCTCGTCCTTGTAGATGTCCTTGGCGAGTCCGAAGTCGCTGATCTTGACGACGTTCTTCTCGCACAGCAGGATGTTTCTCGCGGCCAGATCGCCGTGCAGCACCTCGGGGATGGAGAGGGAAAGTAGGATGGAAAGGGAAATAATTAGATAAAGGGAGGGGATGCATGAATAAAGGGGGGGAAAGAGGGAAAGGTGCGAATGATGTTAGTTGTGATAAGAGGGGATTCATTCTTGTGCTAATGATCATCCCGAAATTATCATGGATTTTTTTTCATGCTAGATTATAAAAAAATGTGATAGTGAAAAGATTTATCACGTGCCTTTCAAACTTTAAAAAGGACTAACTTAATGATCAAAAACCACATTTTACTTCTTAAATAGATAAATTTCAATTAACATCAATCATTTGAAACAATAAAAGAACAAAACAAAACAAAACGCCACATATGGAATAAACGAACATGGGAATTATATACACGCACACGCAGAAAAAGAAAGAAAGAAAGAAAAAAACAAAATTAAGAAACGGCTTCTATTCACGGCGTGCCCCTCCGAATACCTTCTTGAACGCGAGGTACTCCATGCCCCGCGCCACCTGGAAGGCCCAGCACAGGAGATCTCGGGAACACAGGGGCTTGTCTCTCTCCTCGGGGTCGGACGGGGCGCTGGGGGCCTCCATGTTGTGCGTGTCACTGACTGGCAACAAAAGGGAAGGGCCGCGGATTTAATACGTTCGAAAAGTTAAAGAACTGGATACTTTCCGTGGAAAAGAGTGGATAAATTCATTGTTATCCCGAGGAAGTTTCTGCAAATGTTTGTAATTTTGCTCATAGTTGCTACCCGAGAAACAAATACTGTATTGACTAGAGGTGTCCATAACTCTACTAAATGCAAGTCTCATTCATGACAATGCTACAGTTACTACTATAAATGGTAGCACGATTAGCAAAGTGCTTCTACTACCACCATACCAGCAGTAATAGTAAAGATGATACTAACAAAAACAATTACAGTAACAAGAGGATCTTACTCAGCGTCACAGTACTCATCTCGGAGTCGACGTTGGTGAAAGCCTGGGACTGCTGCGTGCTGCCCAGAAGCACCTGCGCCATGAAGAGATTTCGCTAACGATGTCAGTGATCCTTGCTCTGTGTTTCATGATTATTTGTTATACTGAGAGTTATTCTACAATGAAATGTGAACCTGATGTAAAGGTATCTTTTCGTATATATTCACTCAGAAGCAAGAAGTGACTATATACAGAATTAACGCATAAGCCTAGTCACTTTATCTCTAGAAGGAAAGGGATCTAATTACAATGTACACCATCAAAAGCAATTTCAGTAATTCGAAAGCCTCATGCACTATTTATCATCCATCCTCCGTACCTCGCGAGACGTCGGGAAGATGCCAGGACAGGTGGCGTTGCTGTCGATCTTCTGGAAGGCGACGCGGCCCTCGCTGATGTACACGATGTCGGAGACGGAGTTCCTGGCGTCGAGGAGGACGTTAGTAGGTGGCGAAAGGAGTGATGAAGGCTGGTGATGGTCATGGTGATGATGGGGGTAGTGGTGGCGGCGAGGGTGGTGGCCGTGGTGGTGGTGATGGTGGTGATGGTGATGGTGATGATGGGGGTAGTGGTGGCGGCGAGGGTGGTGGCGGTGGTGTTGGTAATGGTGATGATGGTGGTGACGGCGAGGGTAGTGATGTTGGTGGTAGTGGTGGTGGTACTGGTGTTGCTACAGCTGCTGTTAGTGATGATGATGGTGATGGTGGTGCGGTGATGGTGGCGGTGGTTGTGATGCAGGTATTAGTAGATTAATAATGATAATAATGATGATGATGATGTTGATCATGATGTTGATGTTGATGTTGACGATGGCAATAATAATAATAACCGCAATTATCCCAATGCTCAAACACCTCGCGAAACGCACTCCGCCCTGGCCCCCACCTGAAGTTCTCCTGCGGCAGCCTCGCCACGCACGGGTTGATGGTGTCTGTCTCCGGGTCGAGCTGGTTCACGAAGGTCCTGTGGTTCCTCCTCATGAAGTCCAGAATGTTCCCGAATCGGCAGTATTCAACGAGGATCATCAGCTCCCCTGCAATTGTATCCATTAACCCAACAACCCATTAACTCATTAACCCACCAAGCCATTAACCTATCAACTAATCAACCCATTAACTCACCAACACATTAATCCACCAACTCATCAACCCATTAACCCTACAACTCATCAACCCACCAACCCATCAACCCATTCCTGTGTCCAAGAAATAGCAACGTGTCTGTGGAGAGAATCTGTGTTATATGTTACGTATCTAAATCTCTTCCACGGGAAAGGGGGGCCAGACCTAAGCCATTGTTGTATTTAAGGTCGAATTTGACTTGCGTTTCACCACGATATTTTTTTCGGGCCAAATGTGAATCTGATGCAAGAATCTTTTTGAGACTATCTCTTTTTTCCTGGTTATTTTTTTTTTATTTTTTTTTTGGGGGGGGGGGGAAGCTGTGTAAGTAAAATTTTGGAAGAATTTACTATCGTTCGCTTTGTGACGAAAGGAAAACAATCGAAAAGCTCTTTCTTTTTTCCGGATAAATAAACAAAAATTAAATAAAACAAAAGAAATACGCAGCTAGAAAATAAAATTATCTTTTTCCTGATGAATAAACAAAAAATTAAATTAAAAAATACACACAGCTAGAAAAAGAAATGAAAAGAACACGCAATAAACTACACATGGAAACAAAACAAAACAAAACAAAATCAAGTAATACAAATCACATTCAACAAGGCTCACCCCTCGTGTGCAGGTTCTTGGTGCAGGCGGCCACCAGGTTGACGATGTTGACATGTTGCCCAATGTGGATGAGGATCTTGAGCTCCGATTGCAAGGCGTTCAGTTGCACTTTGTCCTTGCGGGATTTCACCATCTTGACGGCCACTGTGGCAGGGGGGGCGCCCGTGTCCGGTATCTCCAGCTGTGCTCGGTAGACGCGCCCGAAGGCACCGCAACCCAGGAGCTTGTCTGGACAGGGGGGGGGGGATTGTTGTCACTGATGTTGGTGTTAGCATTATCGTTTTCCTTTTATCAATTATCATCATTATTATCGAAAAGATAATATGGTTAATAGAATTATTAATATTACTATCATTCTTTTTATCATTATCATTATTATATTTATCATCATTATTATCGTTATTATCATTGTCATCATTATCATTACTATCACTGTTATTGTTATCATTATTATCACTACCATTATTATTATCATTATCATCACTATCATTATTGTTATTATCATTATCATTACTAGCATTATTGTTATCATTATTATCACTTTTATTATTGGTATTATTATCATTATTACCATTATTGATATTCAAGCAATCTCCTCAAGGGTCCAGCACTGCTTATACCATTTTTTCCATGTTGACTTATATCCCTTTTCCTTCAGCCAGTTGTCAGGTTTCTTTTCCACAGTTCCTTCGACCCCAACTACTATTTTGTCAGTTTCCCACAATCTTTTTGTTTCCATTTTTAGATCCTGGTGTTTTTCATTTTTCCTGGTCTTTTTTTAGCATTTTGTTGTCTCATGGTACAGAAGTGTCAGTGATTTTGCAAACAATTCCTCTTGTCTACAATGAGTATATCGGGTCTTCTGTCGGCAGTGACATTGACGAGTTTCACATCTATGCTTTCGTAAGTGACTGAGGGCTGTGTTTATACAATTTATTTGTTCGACATAGACTGAATCCTTCACAAATTGATAATTTTAACATTATCCTGGTGTCTTTCTTATTCTCTCTGAGCCAGTTTTTCACATATCCTACATAAGGAGGAGTCTGCGGTCTTGTCAATTTTGTTCTCTACATACTTGGGTCTGAGGGCTTCCGTTCTACTTTTTGGTCTGCTTTCCTCATCCGTTACTATGTTTTTTTCGTAATCGGTTGTTTTATCATTCATATCCATAACAAATTGGCCATACATCTTCCCTCTCCAGTTATCTAACTTTTGTTCAACTCTGTCTTGAAATCTTCCTTCCTTACACAGCTTACGATTTGCAATACTCTTATTTCCCTGATTCCTTGCAACAGATTTTCGCCAGATTTCCCAAGAGCTTGCCAGGTTGTTTTCTTCCTTTGCTGTAAATTGTTCACATCCGACTAATCTTGTACAGTCTATTGGCGTCATTCTTTGGATGGAACTCACTGTGCATGTTCAACATTTTACTCGTCTTTCTGTCTAGCATCTGAAGCTCAGTCAGGAGTCACTTCAATGTTCCTCCTTTTCACTGTAACACAGAAACTGTTCATGTGTTTATTGATGATTTTGTTTTTCCCATTTTGCTTTGACTTAAGGATCGATTTCAACCTTCATTTGTACTCTCCTGAATGCTTCCTTCATTTTATTTTCCCTGATCTTATCCGTCACTAACATGTATAAGTATTCATACACCTTCTCGTCTATCTCCTTCGTGAATTCTATATCAAAAAGATGTATTTCCTAAGTCACTAATTTTCCTCTTATTACACACAGTACTCTACATTTTCGCAAACCAAAATCCGCGTCTCCGTCCTTATTAAACATGTGAGCTGTTTCCACAAGGGCAGTGGTTCCCAACCTTTTTCAGGCGACCCCAACCATACACCTCCAAACTTGACCGCAACCCC